>NW_027413131.1:0-300000 GCF_048544455.1 Silene latifolia | reverse complement strand
TAACCATTGAGTCATATCACCATGTTCTTGACGACGTATGCTCCAACAATAATTTCGATACAACTAGAGAACTTCATTTCGGGATAGGTTCGGATGGAAACCTTAATTTCATCACCACTTCTAAACCACCCACTACTACTAGACCTCGTGTGAGTCCGTCTCAGGAAGACTACCTCATACGATCTATAGGGTCTTTATCTCTGGAAGATAAGAATGCCAAAGCTAGTGGGAGCTCTAGCAATCAAGTTCTTGCTTCAAAGGGCAAAAGGTTCAAGAAGAAAGGAAAGAAAATCAAAAACTTCAAGCAAGTTAATGATGAGTGCCATTATTGCTATGGCATGGGACATTGGCTTAGGAATTGCCCTATGTATTTGCGAAATATAAGGGAAGGACTCATTACTCCAAAAGGTACAATTCCTAAAGAAATTTATGTTATTGATATAAATTATACTTCCACTACGACATGGGTACTAGATACCGGTTGTGGTTCTCACCTTTGTAATCATTTACAGGGTTTAAGAGATGTGGAGAAGCTTAGCAAGGGAGTTGTGGATCTTCGACTTGGAAATGGAGCTCGGGTAGCGGCCGAATCCAAAGGAACTTATGTTCTAGCTTTGCCAAACGGTTTTGAGTTGTATTTGCATAATTGTTTTTATGTTCCTACGCTCTCTAAAAACATTATTTCAATCGCCATACTAGACATGGACGGTTTTTGTTTTGTCATTAAGAACAATCGTTGCTCTATTTCTAGGAATGATTTGGTTATTGGCCAAGCTTCTTCCATAAATGGCATTTACATTTTAGAGACCTCAAAACCGACTAATGATATTTATAACATTCAATCAAAGAAACTCAAAACAAGTGACCCAAGTGAAGCGTTCATTTGGCATTGTCGATTAGGTCACATAAACGAGAATCGCATCAAAAGATTAATTTCTACTAATGTGATTACACCATTTGATTATCAATCATTTGGTACATGCGAATATTGCCTACTTGGCAAAATGACTCGTAATCCTTTTAGCGGTAAAGGGACACGAGCTAGTGAGCTATTGGGACTCATACACACCGATGTATGCGGACCAATGAGTATCACCGCTCGTGGTAATTATGACTACTTTATAACCTTCACCGATGACTTAAGTAGATATGGGTATATCTATTTAATGAAACACAACAGTGAAGCATTTGAGAAATTCAAGGAATTCCAAAACGAAGTAGAGAACCAATTGAACAAAAGGATTAAGGCACTACGATCCGATCGTGGTGGTGAATACCTTAGTCTTGAATTTGATTCACACTTGAAAGGTTGTGGCATTATATCACAACTTTCTCCACCCAGAACACCACAACTGAATGGTGTTGCCGAAAGGAGGAATCGAACCCTACTTGATATGGTTCGATCCATGATGAGTCAAACCGAGTTACCGAACTCGTTTTGGGGATTTGCAATCCAAACTGCAATTCTATCTTTAAATAATAGTCCCACTAAGGCCACCGAAAAGACTCCATTTGAGACATGGAAAGGAAGAGTTCCTAATCTATCCTATATGAAAATTTGGGGATGTGATGCTTACGTCAAGGCTAAACCCGACAATAAGCTTGCCCCAAGATCCGAAAAATGCATCTTTGTAGGTTATCCTTTGACCTCTCGAGGTTACTATTTCTACAAACCTCAAGAAAACAAAGTGTTTGTGTCTAGTGAGGCTGTCTTCTTAGAAAGTCAATTTATTTCTAAGAGACAGTGGGAGAAATTTTGAACTTGACGAAGTTCAAGAGCCACAAACCGAGATAGAGACGCAAGAAGATGTTCCTTCGTCGTCTAACGCGGTTGCACCTCCTCCACTAAGAAGGACGGGCCGAGTTATTCGCCATCCCGATCGATATGTGGGACTTATCGAAGAAGATGGAACGCACGATGTGTTGCTTATGGAAAGTGACGAGCCCGCCACCTACAAGGCCGCAATCTCTAGTCCTAATTCCACCTTATGGCTTGAAGCCATGAAGTCCGAAATGGATTCTATGCTTGAAAACCAAGTTTGGGACTTGGTAGATTTGCCTAAAGGGGCAAGACCCCTCCAATGCAAATGGATATTCAAGGTCAAAAATGGCATAGAAGGACATGACGATGTCTACAAAGCTAGGCTAGTGGCAAAAGGATTTACCCAAGTCCAAGGTCTCCATTATGATGAGACCTTCGCCCCCGTAGCCATGCTAAGATCCATACGGATTTTGTTAGCGATCGCCGCATTTCATGATTATGAGATATGGCAAATGGATGTCAAAACCGCTTTTCTAAATGGGCATTTAGAAGAGGAAGTGTACATGATACAACCCGAAGGTTTTGTTGATTCTAAAAATCCTAACAAAGTGTGCAAGCTTAAGAGATCCATTTATGGTCTTAAGCAAGCATCTAGAAGTTGGAATCATCGATTCAATCATGTTATAAAAGAAAATGGTTTCACTCGAAATGTTGAGGAACCATGTTTATACATGAAATTCAATGGGGAGCAATGTTGTGTTCCTAATCTTGTATGTCGATGACATACTACTCATTGGAAATGATATTCCAATGCTGTCTTCTGTTAAGAAGTGGTTAGGTAACCACTTCCAAATGAAGGATTTAGGAGAGGCACAACGCATATTAGGTATCCGGATCTATAGAGATAGACCCAAGAGGATATTGGCACTAAGTCAAGAGTCTTATGTTGATAAGATTCTTCGACGATTCAGCATGGACAAATCCAAAAGGGGTTTGGTACCTATGGTAACCGGAACGATATTGAGCCAGACTCAATGTCCCTCCGAACCCCATGATGTTGAACGCATGAAGTTGATCCCTTACGCTTCCGCTGTTGGATCAATCATGTATGCCATGATATGCACACGTCCTGATGTCTCGTATGCCTTGAGCATGACGAGTAGATATCAAGGAAATCCAGGTGAGAGTCACTGGATTGCTGTCAAGAACATCCTTAAGTACTTGAGAAGAACTAAGGACTCTATCCTTGTGTTTGGAGGAGACACTGAGTTGCGTGTTACAGGATACACGGACTCAAGTTTTCAAACAGATAGAGATGACATGAAATCACAAGCTGGTTTTGTTTTCATGCTCAATGGTGGTGCCGTAGTGGAGAAGCTTCAAGGAAGTCAGAATCATGCGGATTCGACAACGGAGGTCGAGTACATAGCAAAGATCGGAAGCGCCAAGGAAGCTATGTGGATCAAGCAATTCACGGAAGGTCTAAAAGTAGTACCTACCGCCGATGATCCCATCACTCTCTATTGTGATAATAGTGGGACGATCTTCCAAGCTAAGGAGCCAAAGTCTAGTAATAGATCTAGACATGTACTTAGAAAGTATCATGTAATAAGAGATTTCATTGAAAGAAAGGAAATTGCGATTTGTAAGGTTGGGACGGATGACAACATAGCCGATCCGCTCACCAAGCCTTTATCGCAGGCTAAGCATGATGGGCATGTTGCGTCCATGGGACTTAAACGTGTACCAAATTTTTGTTAGATTTTGAAATGAAATAAAAGTGTTGTTTTTGTTCATGTTCATAATCGCATTTGTCTTTTATCCTTAATTTATACTTTGTTACATCCAAACGGGTTGTAGAGACAATTGAACCCCGTTAAAGTGAACATGGATTAACATTGTTTTGCCCATAGTTACTTATATGAGGTGACGTCTCGAAGTGACTAGAGTGTGAGGCGATTGATGGCAAGTTCAAGTGCCATAGAGCCATGTGAGATGACTAGTCGATCACATAGGCAGACTGTTAGGAACATTTTGTCGGGCCTTATGACCGCTTATAGAGTTCTGGCAAATTTATATAGCCTGGTCGTGGCGAGAGCTACTATAGTATTCGAATGAGTCGATTCTTTTGACTAGAAACTATTCGCCTAAGATGGCACAGTTTCAGATTAACTTTGATTTGTGTTACTACGACCTTCGTAAATGGGGTCAAATGGGCATATTTTGGGTTATGATGGTGTGGCTAGTCGAAGGGAATGAGTGCGATAGGAATTGTCCACCCTTGTCAGGGTTATAACAATATCTCGGGGCCACTCGAGGAGTAATGAACTGGAAATGCGTGGCCACGCTCGGAAGGTATCCAGAGTGGATAAATCCGGTCAATCAGTTATTCTCCAGATCGAGGAAACCACTCTCGATATGATCACTTGCAAGTACGACCTGAAAGACACCTTGCATTGAGTGGGAGATAGTAATAGGACAAGAGAATTGGTGACGCACACTTGTCGAGGACAAGTGGGAGATTGTTGGGAAATGTGTCCTCAACAATAGTGCGATCACATGATTTAAATATCATTATTAAATCTCATTTTAAGAATACAATTGGGAAGTAATATTGTTACCACAATCGGTCAACATATATCGGTAATGATTGGCTGACTAGAGTTTGACATTACTGTCGTGTGACGGTGGTGATCAGTTGACCCCTAGGTCATACCTAAAGGGCAATACTCTTAATTGATTATTTAATTAATCGTATAATGTTACGAGTTAATTAAATTACTTGAAAATTGACGGACAATTTTGGAAGTAAAATTTACGTATCATATTGAAATGTGATTAAATAAGATACGGTCCGAGTAATTGAATTGTATCATTACTCGGATGAAATTATTGTTTAAAGAAACAATCGGAATTGAATGATTTATTATAAATACAATCTGTTGTGATTTATAAATTGGTAAAATATTTTGGCACAAGTAATTATGATATTACTAAGTCGATTTTTGTATGTGACGTATTTTTATTAATACGTTGATTTTTAATATGTTAAAAATACATAACATATTTATGTCACATATGACATGTGACACATTGACAATTGACAAAAATAATATGGGATCCATATTATGTAAAGTGCCGAAAAATTGGGGAGCATTAAGCTAGTTAATTGTTTTATTTAGTTGATAAAACATAATGATGAAAAAGCAAGTCTAGGCATGCAAGCCTATTGTTCCTTGTGAAGAACAATTTTTCCATGCATTGGCTCCCCAATAGCTCTCCTCTTACACGGTTTTGGGGAAGAAAAACTATCATTGTTTTTCTATAATTTTTACCTAATAATATACTAAGTGTAGTGTATTATTTTTCATTCTAACATTATCATCCAAAATTAAGTTCTAGAGAGAAGAAAAAATCCTCTCTTCTTCTCTCTTAAAAACCGAAACAAATAAGTGTTTTATAAAAGTTTTGGTTCAATTTTCTACCTTTGATTAATATTATAACTAGTATTTGTAATATTAATTAGATTAAGAGGAAGCCTTGGGTATAATACATAGGGAGAGATCTTACACTTAGATCTTTGTTCTTCCATTGGAAAAGCTCAAGAACAAGAAGAGAAAGGTGATCTCTCTTGTGCCCTAATAGCCGAAATCCACTATGTAAGGACATGATTTCTCCTCTATTTATATTATCGTTTGCATGCATAAGATCCGTTTTAATTTTATGACAAATTAGTTTTGACATATTTGAGTATGTTAACATGTATATGAATCTACATTTCCTTCACGTTGTGTACAACATTTGTCCTAGTTAATTAATCCTTGTGACTCGTGTACCATTTGTCCTTGTTCATTAGTCATTGTGATTCGTTATGTAAATCATTTGTTCTAGTTCATTAGTCATTGTGACTCGTTGTGTGAATCATTTGATTTAGTTCATTACTCATTATGACTCGTTGTGTGAATCATTTGTCCTTGTCCATTAGTTCCTTTGACTCGTTGTGTAAATCATTTGTCCTTGTTAATTAGTCCTTGTGTGAACCATTTGTCCATGTTCATTCGTCCTAGTGACTCGTTGTGAACCATTTGTCCTTGTTCATTTGTCATTGTGACTTGTTATGTAAATCATTTGTTCTAGTTCATTAGTCATTGTGACTCGTTGTGTGAATCATTTGTCCTTGTTAATTATTCCTTGTGACTCGTTGTGTGAACCATTTGTCCTTGTTCATTAGTCATTGAAACTCCTTGTATGAATCATTTGTTCTAGTTCATTAGTCATTGTGACTTGTTGTGTGAATCATTTGTCCTTGTTAATTATTCCTTGTGACTCGTTGTGTGAACCATTTGTCCAAGTTCATTATTCATTATGACTCGTTGTGTGAATTATTTGTCCTTGTTCATTAGTCCCTTTGACTCGTTGTGTAAAACATTTGTCTTTGTTAATTAATCCTTGTGACTCGTTGTGAACCATTTGTCCTTGTTCATTAGTCATTGTGACTCATTTTGTAAATCATTTGTTCTTTCATTAGTCATTGTAACTCGTTGTGTGATTCATTAGTCTTAGTTCATTATTCATTATGACTCGTTGTGTGAATCATTTGTCCTTGTCCATTAGTCCCTTTGACTCGTTGTGTAAATCATTTGTCCTTGTTAATAAGTCCTTGTTACTCTTTGTGTGAACCATTTGTCCTTGTTCATTTGTTCTTGTGACTCGTTGTGAACCATTTGTCCTTGTTCATTAGTCATTTTGACTCGTTGGGTAAATCATTTGTTCTAGTTTATTAGTCCTTATGACTCGTTGTGTGAACCATTTGTTCTTGTTCATTAGTCCTTGTGACTCGTTGTGTGAACCATTTGCTCTTTTTCATTAGTCCTTGTGACTCATTGTGTGAATCATTTGTCCTTGTTCATTAGTCCTTGTGACTCGTTGTGTGAACCATTTGTCCTTGTTATTGTGACTCCTTGTGTGAATCATTTGTTCTAGTTCATTAGTCATTGTGACTCGTTGTGTGAATCATTTGTCCTAGTTCATTATTCATTATGACTCGTTGTGTGAATTATTTGTCCTTGTTCATTAGTTTCTTTGACTCGTTGTGTAAAGCATTTGTGCTTGTTAATTAGTCCTTGTGATTCGTTGTGTGAACCATTTGTCCTTGTTCATTAGTCATTGAAACTACATGTCTGAATCATTTGTTCTAGTTCATTAGTCATTGTGACTCGTTGTGTGAATCATTTTTCCTTGTTAATTATTCCTTATGACTCGTTGTGTGAACCATTTGTCCTAGTTCATTATTCATTATGACTCGTTGTGTGAATTATTTGTCCTTGTTCATTAGTCCCTTTGATTCGTTGTGTAAAGCATTTGTCCTTGTTAATTAGTCCTTGTGATTCGTTGTGTGAACCATTTGTCCTTGTTCATTAGTCCTTGTGATTCGTTGTGTGAACCATTTGTCCTTGTTCATTAGTCATTGAAACTACATGTCTGAATCATTTGTTCTAGTTCATTAGTCATTGTGACTCGTTGTGTAAATCATTTTTCCTTGTTAATTATTCCTTATGACTCGTTGTGTGAACCCTTTGTCCTAGTTCATTATTCATTATGACTCGTTGTGTGAATTATTTGTCCTTGTTCATTAGTCCCTTTGATTCGTTGTGTAAAGCATTTGTCCTTGTTAATTAGTCCTTGTGATTCGTTGTGTGAACCATTTGTCCTTGTTCATTAGTCATTGAAACTCCTTGTATGAATCAATTGTTCTAGTTCATTAGTCATTGTGACTCGTTGTGTGAATCATTTGTCCTTGTTAATTATTCCTTATGACTCGTTGTGTGAACCCTTTGTCCTAGTTCATTATTCATTATGACTCGTTGTGTGAATTTTTTGTCCTTGTTCATTAGTCCCTTTGACTCGTTGTGTAAAGCATTTGTCCTTGTTAATTAATCCTTGTGATTCGTTGTGTGAACCATTTGTCCTTGTTCATTAGTCATTGAAACTCCTTGTATGAATCATTTGTTCTAGTTCATTAGTCATTGTGTCTCGTTGTGTGAATCATTTGTCCTTGTTAATTATTCCTTGTGACTCGTTGTGTGAACCATTTGTCCTAGTTCATTATTCATTATGACTCGTTGTGTGAATTATTTGTCCTTGTTCATTAGTCCCTTTGACTCGTTGTGTAAAACATTTGTCCTAGTTAATTAATCCTTGTGACTCGTGTACCATTTGTCCTTGTTCATTAGTCATTGTGATTCGTTATGTAAATCATTTGTTCTAGTTCATTAGTCATTGTGACTCGTTGTGTGAATCATTTGATTTAGTTCATTACTCATTATGACTCGTTGTGTGAATCATTTGTCCTTGTCCATTAGTTCCTTTGACTCGTTGTGTAAATCATTTGTCCTTGTTAATTATTCCTTGTGTGAACCATTTGTCCATGTTCATTCGTCCTAGTGACTCGTTGTGAACCATTTGTCCTTGTTCATTTGTCATTGTGACTTGTTCTGTAAATCATTTGTTCTAGTTCATTAGTCATTGTGACTCGTTGTGTGAATCATTTGTCCTTGTTAATTATTCCTTGTGACTCGTTGTGTGAACCATTTGTCCTTGTTCATTAGTCATTGAAACTCCTTGTATGAATCATTTGTTCTAGTTCATTAGTCATTGTGACTCGTTGTGTGAATCATTTGTCCTTGTTAATTATTCCTTGTGACTCGTTGTGTGAACCATTTGTCCAAGTTCATTATTCATTATGACTCGTTGTGTGAGATATTTGTCCTTGTTCATTAGTCCCTTTGACTCGTTGTGTAAAACATTTGTCTTTGTTAATTAATCCTTGTGACTCGTTGTGAACCATTTGTCCTTGTTCATTAGTCATTGTGACTCATTTTGTAAATCATTTGTTCTTTCATTAGTCATTGTAACTCATTGTGTGATTCATTAGTCTTAGTTCATTATTCATTATGACTCGTTGTGTGAATCATTTGTCCTTGTCCATTAGTCTCTTTGACTCGTTGTGTAAATCATTTGTCCTTGTTAATAAGTCCTTGTTACTCTTTGTGTGAACCATTTGTCCTTGTTCATTCGTTCTTGTGACTCGTTGTGAACCATTTGTCCTTGTTCATTAGTCATTTTGACTCGTTGGGTAAATCATTTGTTCTAGTTTATTAGTCCTTATGACTCGTTGTGTGAACCATTTGTTCTTGTTCATTAGTCCTTGTGACTCGTTGTGTGAACCATTTGCTCTTTTTCATTAGTCCTTGTGACTCATTGTGTGAATCATTTGTCCTTGTTCATTAGTCCTTGTGACTCGTTGTGTGAACCATTTGTCCTTGTTCATTATTCATTGTGACTCCTTGTGTGAATCATTTGTTCTAGTTCATTAGTCATTGTGACTCGTTGTGTGAATCATTTGTCCTAGTTCATTATTCATTATGACTCGTTGTGTGAATTATTTGTCCTTGTTCATTAGTCCCTTTGACTCGTTGTGTAAAGCATTTGTGCTTGTTAATTAGTCCTTGTGATTCGTTGTGTGAACCATTTGTCCTTGTTCATTAGTCATTGAAACTACATGTCCAATCATTTGTTCTAGTTCATTAGTCATTGTGACTCGTTGTGTGAATCATTTTTCCTTGTTAATTATTCCTTATGACTCGTTGTGTGAACCATTTGTCCTAGTTCATTATTCATTATGACTCGTTGTGTGAATTATTTGTCCTTGTTCATTAGTCCCTTTGATTCGTTGTGTAAAGCATTTGTCCTTGTTAATTAGTCCTTGTGATTCGTTGTGTGAACCATTTGTCCTTGTTCATTAGTCATTGAAACTCCTTGTATGAATCAATTATTCTAGTTCATTAGTCATTGTGAGTCGTTGTGTGAATCATTTGTCCTTGTTAATTATTCCTTATGACTCGTTGTGTGAACCCTTTGTCCTAGTTCATTATTCATTATGACTCGTTGTGTGAATTTTTTGTCCTTGTTCATTAGTCCCTTTGACTCGTTGTGTAAAGCATTTGTCCTTGTTAATTAATCCTTGTGATTCGTTGTGTGAACCATTTGTCCTTGTTCATTAGTCATTGAAACTCCTTGTGTGAATCATTTGTCCTTGTTAATTATTCCCTGTGACTCGTTGTGTGAACCATTTGTCCTAGTTCATTATTCATTATGACTCGTTGTGTGAATTATTTGTCCTTGTTCATTAGTCCCTTTGACTCGTTGTGTAAAACATTTGTCCTAGTTAATTAATCCTTGTGACTCGTGTACCATTTGTCCTTGTTCATTAGTCATTGTGATTCGTTATGTAAATCATTTGTTCTAGTTCATTAGTCATTGTGACTCGTTGTGTGAATCATTTGATTTAGTTCATTACTCATTATGACTCGTTGTGTGAATCATTTGTCCTTGTCCATTAGTTCCTTCGACTCGTTGTGTAAATCATTTATCCTTGTTAATTAGTCCTTGTGTGAACCATTTGTCCATGTTCATTCGTCCTAGTGACTCGTTGAACCATTTGTCCTTGTTCATTTGTCATTGTGACTTGTTACAGAAATCATTTGTTCTAGTTCATTAGTCATTGTGACTCGTTGTGTGAATCATTTGTCCTTGTTAATTAATCCTTGTGACTCGTTGTGTGAACCATTTGTCCTTGTTCATTAGTCATTGAAACTCCTTGTATGAATCATTTGTTCTAGTTCATTAGTCATTGTGACTCGTTGTGTGAATCATTTGTCCTTGTTAATTATTCCTTGTGACTCGTTGTGTGAACCATTTGTCCAAGTTCATTATTCATTATGACTCGTTGTGTGAATTATTTGTCCTTGTTCATTAGTCCCTTTGACTCGTTGTGTAAAACATTTGTCTTTGTTAATTAATCCTTGTGACTCGTTGTGAACCATTTGTCCTTGTTCATTAGTCATTGTGACTCATTTTGTAAATCATTTGTTCTTTCATTAGTCATTGTAACTCGTTGTGTGATTCATTAGTCTTAGTTCATTATTCATTATGACTCGTTGTGTGAATCATTTGTCCTTGTCCATTAGTCCCTTTGACTCGTTGTGTAAATCATTTGTCCTTGTTAATAAGTCCTTGTTACTCTTTGTGTGAACCATTTGTCCTTGTTCATTCGTTCTTGTGACTCGTTGTGAACCATTTGTCCTTGTTCATTAGTCATTTTGACACGTTGGGTAAATCATTTGTTCTAGTTTATTAGTCCTTATGACTCGTTGTGTGAACCATTTGTTCTTGTTCATTAGTCCTTGTGACTCGTTGTGTGAACCATTTGCTCTTTTTCATTAGTCCTTGTGACTCATTGTGTGAATCATTTGTCCTTGTTCATTAGTCCTTGTGACTCGTTGTATGAACCATTTGTCCTTGTTAATTATTCCTTGTGACTCGTTGTGTGAACCATTTGTCCTAGTTCATTATTCATTATGACTCGTTGTGTGAATTATTTGTCCTTGTTCATTAGTCCCTTTGACTCGTTGTGTAAAACATTTGTCCTAGTTAATTAATCCTTGTGACTCGTGTACCATTTGTCCTTGTTCATTAGTCATTGTGATTCGTTATGTAAATCATTTGTTCTAGTTCATTAGTCATTGTGACTCGTTGTGTGAATCATTTGATTTAGTTCATTACTCATTATGACTCGTTGTGTGAATCATTTGTCCTTGTCCATTAGTTCCTTTGACTCGTTGTGTAAATCATTTGTCCTTGTTAATTAGTCCTTGTGTGAACCATTTGTCCATGTTCATTCGTCCTAGTGACTCGTTGTGAACCATTTGTCCTTGTTCATTTGTCATTGTGACTTGTTCTCAGAAATCATTTGTTCTAGTTCATTAGTCATTGTGACTCGTTGTGTGAATCATTTGTCCTTGTTAATTATTCCTTGTGACTCGTTGTGTGAACCATTTGTCCTTGTTCATTAGTCATTGAAACTCCTTGTATGAATCATTTGTTCTAGTTCATTATTCATTGTGACTCGTTGTGTGAATCATTTGTCCTTGTTAATTATTCCTTGTGACTCGTTGTGTGAACCATTTGTCCAAGTTCATTATTCATTATGACTCGTTGTGTGAATTATTTGTCCTTGTTCATTAGTCCCTTTGACTCGTTGTGTAAAACATTTGTCTTTGTTAATTAATCCTTGTGACTCGTTGTGAACCATTTGTCCTTGTTCATTAGTCATTGTGACTCATTTTGTAAATCATTTGTTCTTTCATTAGTCATTGTAACTCGTTGTGTGATTCATTAGTCTTAGTTCATTATTCATTATGACTCGTTGTGTGAATCATTTGTCCTTGTCCATTAGTCCCTTTGACTCGTTGTGTAAATCATTTGTCCTTGTTAATAAGTCCTTGTTACTCTTTGTGTGAACCATTTGTCCTTGTTCATTCGTTCTTGTGACTCGTTGTGAACCATTTGTCCTTGTTCATTAGTCATTTTGACTCGTTGGGTAAATCATTTGTTCTAGTTTATTAGTCCTTATGACTCGCTGTGTGAACCATTTGTTCTTGTTCATTAGTCCTTGTGACTCGTTGTGTGAACCATTTGCTCTTTTTCATTAGTCCTTGTGACTCATTGTGTGAATCATTTGTCCTTGTTCATTAGTCCTTGTGACTCGTTGTGTGAACCATTTGTCCTTGTTCATTATTCATTGTGACTCCTTGTGTGAATCATTTGTTCTAGTTCATTAGTCATTGTGACTCGTTGTGTGAATCATTTATCCTAGTTCATTATTCATTATGACTCGTTGTGTGAATTATTTGTCCTTGTTCATTAGTCCCTTTGACTCGTTGTGTAAAGCATTTGTCCTTGTTAATTAGTCCTTGTGATTCGTTGTGTGAACCATTTGTCCTTGTTCATTAGTCATTGAAACTCCTTGTATGAATCATTTGTTCTAGTTCATTAGTTATTGTGACTCGTTGTGTGAATCAATTGTCCTTGTTAATTATTCCTTGTGACTCGTTGTGAGAACCATTTGTCCTAGTTCATTATTCATTATGACTCGTTGTGTGAACTATTTGTCCTTTTTCATTAGTCCCTTTGACTCGTTGTGTAAAACATTTGTCCTAGTTAATTAATCCTTGTGACTCGTGTACCATTTGTCCTTGTTCATTAGTCATTGTGATTCGTTATGTAAATCATTTGTTCTAGTTCATTAGTCATTGTGACTCGTTGTGTGAATCATTTGTCCTTGTTAATTATTCCTTGTGACTCGTTGTGTGAACAGTTTGTCCTTGTTCATTAGTCATTGAAACTGCTTGTATGAATCATTTGTTCTAGTTCATTAGTCATTGTGACTCGTTGTGTGAATCATTTGTCCTTGTTAATTATTCCTTGTGACTCGTTGTGTGAACCATTTGTCCTAGTTCATTATTCATTATGACTCGTTGTGTGAATTATTTTTCCTTGTTCATTAGTCCCTTTGACTCGTTGTGTAAAACATTTGTCCTTGTTAATTAATCCTTGTGACTCGTTGTAAACCATTTGTCCTTGTTCATTAGTCATTGTGACTCGTTTTGTAAATCATTTGTTCTAGTTCATTAGTCATTGTAACTCGTTGTGTGAATCATTTGTCTTAGTTCATTATTCATTATGACTCGTTGTGTGAATCATTTGTCCTTGTCCATTAGTCCCTTTGACTCGTTGTGTAAATCATTTGTCCTTGTTAATTAGTCCTTGTGACTCTTTGTGTGAACCATTTGTCCTTGTTCATTCGTCCTTGTGACTCGTTGTGAACCATTTGTCCTTGTTCATTAGTCATTGTGACTCGCTAGGTAAATCATTTGTTCTATTTTATTAATCCTTATGACTCGTTGTGTGAACCATTTGTGCTTGTTCATTAGTCCTTGTGACTCGTTGTGTGAACCATTTGTTCTTTTTCATTAGTCCTTGTGACTCATTGTGTGAATCATTTGTCCTTGTTCATTAGTCCTTGTGACTCGTTGTGTGAACCATTTGTCCTTGTTCATTATTCATTGTGACTCCTTGTGTGAATCATTTGTTCTAGTTCATTAGTCATTGTGACTCGTTGTGTGAATCATTTATCCTAGTTCATTATTCATTATGACTCGTTGTGTGAATTATTTGTCCTTGTTCATTAGTCCCTTTGACTCGTTGTGTAAAGCATTTGTCCTTGTTAATTAGTCCTTGTGATTCGTTGTGTGAACCATTTGTCCTTGTTCATTAGTCATTGAAACTACATGTATGAATCATTTGTTCTAGTTCATTAGTCCTTGTTAATTATTCCTTATGACTCGTTGTGTGAACCATTTGTCCTAGTTCATTATTCATTATGACTCGTTGTGTGAATTATTTGTCCTTGTTCATTAGTCCCTTTGATTCGTTGTGTAAAGCATTTGTCCTTGTTAATTAGTCCTTGTGATTCGTTGTGTGAACCATTTGTCCTTGTTCATTAGTCATTGAAACTCCTTGTATGAATCAATTGTTCTAGTTCATTAGTCATTGTGTGAATCATTTGTCCTTGTTAATTATTCCTTATGACTCGTTTTGTGAACCCTTTGTCCTAGTTCATTATTCATTATGACTCGTTGTGTGAATTTTTTGTCCTTGTTCATTAGTCCCTTTGACTCGTTGTGTAAAGCATTTGTCCTTGTTAATTAATCCTTGTGATTCGTTGTGTGAACCATTTGTCCTTGTTCATTAGTCATTGAAACTCCTTGTATGAATCATTTGTTCTAGTTCATTAGTCATTGTGACTCGTTGTGTGAATCATTTGTCCTTGTTAATTATTCCTTGTGACTCGTTGTGTGAACCATTTGTCCTAGTTCATTATTCATTATGACTCGTTGTGTGAATTATTTGTCCTTGTTCATTAGTCCCTTTGACTCGTTGTGTAAAACATTTGTCCTAGTTAATTAATCCTTGTGACTCGTTTACCATTTGTCCTTGTTCATTAGTCATTGTGATTCGTTATGTAAATCATTTGTTCTAGTTCATTAGTCATTGTGACTCGTTGTGTGAATCATTTGATTTAGTTCATTACTCATTATGACTCGTTGTGTGAATCATTTGTCCTTGTCCATTAGTTCCTTTGACTCGTTGTGTAAATCATTTGTCCTTGTTAATTAGTCCTTGTGTGAACCATTTGTCCATGTTCATTCGTCCTAGTGACTCATTGTGAACCATTTATCCTTGTTCATTTGTCATTGTGACTTGTTACGTAAATCATTTGTTCTAGTTCATTAGTCATTGTGACTCGTTGTGTGAATCATTTGTCCTTGTTAATTATTCCTTGTGACTCGTTGTGTGAACCATTTGTCCTTGTTCATTAGTCATTGAAACTCCTTGTATGAATCATTTGTTCTAGTTCATTAGTCATTGTGACTCGTTGTGTGAATCATTTGTCCTTGTTAATTATTCCTTGTGACTCGTTGTGTGAACCATTTGTCCAAGTTCATTATTCATTATGACTCGTTGTGTGAATTATTTGTCCTTGTTCATTAGTCCCTTTGACTCGTTGTGTAAAACATTTGTCTTTGTTAATTAATCCTTGTGACTCGTTGTGAACCATTTGTCCTTGTTCATTAGTCATTGTGACTCATTTTGTAAATCATTTGTTCTTTCATTAGTCATTGTAACTCGTTGTGTGATTCATTAGTCTTAGTTCATTATTCATTATGACTCGTTGTGTGAATCATTTGTCCTTGTCCATTAGTCCCTTTGACTCGTTGTGTAAATCATTTGTCCTTGTTAATAAGTCCTTGTTACTCTTTGTGTGAACCATTTGTCCTTGTTCATTCGTTCTTGTGACTCGTTGTGAACCATTTGTCCTTGTTCATTAGTCATTGTGACTCGTTGGGTAAATCATTTGTTCTAGTTTATTAGTCCTTATGACTCGTTGTGTGAACCATTTGTTCTTGTTCATTAGTCCTTGTGACTCGTTGTGTGAACCATTTGCTCTTTTTCATTAGTCCTTGTGACTCATTGTGTGAATCATTTGTCCTTGTTCATTAGTCCTTGTGACTCGTTGTGTGAACCATTTGTCCTTGTTCATTATTCATTGTGACTCCTTGTGTGAATCATTTGTTCTAGTTCATTAGTCATTGTGACTCGTTGTGTGAATCATTTATCCTAGTTCATTATTCATTATGACTCGTTGTGTGAATTATTTGTCCTTGTTCATTAGTCCCTTTGACTCGTTGTGTAAAGCATTTGTCCTTGTTAATTAGTCCTTGTGATTCGTTGTGTGAACCATTTGTCCTTGTTCATTAGTCATTGAAACTACATGTATGAATCATTTGTTCTAGTTCATTAGTCATTGTGACTCGTTGTGTGAATCATTTGTCCTTGTTAATTATTCCTTATGACTCGTTGTGTGAACCATTTGTCCTAGTTCATTATTCATTATGACTCGTTGTGTGAATTATTTGTCCTTGTTCATTAGTCCCTTTGATTCGTTGTGTAAAGCATTTGTCCTTGTTAATTAGTCCTTGTGATTCGTTGTGTGAACCATTTGTCCTTGTTCATTAGTCATTGAAACTCCTTGTATGAATCAATTGTTCTAGTTCATTAGTCATTGTGACTCGTTGTGTGAATCATTTGTCCTTGTTAATTATTCCTTATGACTCGTTGTGTGAACCCTTTGTCCTAGTTCATTATTCATTCTGACTCTTTGTGTGAATTTTTTGTCCTTGTTCATTAGTCCCTTTGACTCGTTGTGTAAAGCATTTGTCCTTGTTAATTAATCCTTATGATTCGTTGTGTGAACCATTTGTCCTTGTTCATTAGTCATTGAAACTCCTTGTATGAATCATTTGTTCTAGTTCATTAGTCATTGTGACTCGTTGTGTGAATCATTTGTCCTTGTTAATTATTCCTTGTGACTCGTTGTGTGAACCATTTGTCCTAGTTCATTATTCATTATGACTCGTTGTGTGAATTATTTGTCCTTGTTCATTAGTCCCTTTGACTCGTTGTGTAAAACATTTGTCCTAGTTAATTAATCCTTGTGACTCGTGTACCATTTGTCCTTGTTCATTAGTCATTGTGATTCGTTATGTAAATCATTTGTTCTAGTTCATTAGTCATTGTGACTCGTTGTGTGAATCATTTGATTTAGTTTATTACTCATTATGACTCGTTGTGTGAATCATTTGTTCTTGTCCATTAGTTCCTTTGACTCGTTGTGTAAATCATTTGTCCTTGTTAATTAGTCCTTGTGTGAACCATTTGTCCATGTTCATTCGTCCTAGTGACTCATTGTGAACCATTTGTCCTTGTTCATTTGTCATTGTGACTTGTTCTGTAAATCATTTGTTCTAGTTCATTAGTCATTGTGACTCGTTGAGTGAATCATTTGTCCTTGTTAATTATTCCTTGTGACTCGTTGTGTGAACCATTTGTCCTTGTTCATTAGTCATTGAAACTCCTTGTATGAATCATTTGTTCTAGTTCATTAGTCATTGTGACTCGTTGTGTGAATCATTTGTCCTTGTTAATTATTCCTTGTGACTCGTTGTGTGAAACATTTGTCCAAGTTCATTATTCATTATGACTCGTTGTGTGAATTATTTGTCCTTGTTCATTAGTCCCTTTGACTCGTTGTGTAAAACATTTGTCTTTGTTAATTAATCCTTGTGACTCGTTGTGAACTATTTGTCCTTGTTCATTAGTCATTGTGACTCATTTTGTAAATCATTTGTTCTTTCATTAGTCATTGTAACTCGTTGTGTGAATCATTAGTCTTAGTTCATTATTCATTATGACTCGTTGTGTGAATCATTTGTCCTTGTCCATTAGTCCCTTTGACTCGTTGTGTAATTCATTTGTCCTTGTTAATAAGTCCTTGTTACTCTTTGTGTGAACCATTTGTCCTTGTTCATTCGTTCTTGTGACTCGTTGTGAACCATTAGTCCTTGTTCATTAGTCATTGTGACTCGTTGGGTAAATCATTTGTTCTAGTTTATTAGTCCTTATGACTCGTTGTGTGAACCATTTGTTCTTGTTCATTAGTCCTTGTGACTCGTTGTGTGAACCATTTGCTCTTTTTCATTAGTCCTTGTGACTCATTGTGTGAATCATTTGTCCTTGTTCATTAGTCCTTGTGACTCGTTGTGTGAACCATTTGTCCTTGTTCATTATTCATTGTGACTCCTTGTGTGAATCATTTGTTCTAGTTCATTAGTCATTGTGACTCGTTGTGTGAATCATTTATCCTAGTTCATTATTCATTATGACTCGTTGTGTGAATTATTTGTCCTTGTTCATTAGTCCCTTTGACTCGTTGTGTAAAGCATTTGTCCTTGTTAATTAGTCCTTGTGATTCGTTGTGTGAACCATTTGTCCTTGTTCATTAGTCATTGAAACTACATGTATGAATCATTTGTTCTAGTTCATTAGTCATTGTGACTCGTTGTGTGAATCATTTGTCCTTGTTAATTATTCCTTATGACTCGTTGTGTGAACCATTTGTCCTAGTTCATTATTCATTATGACTCGTTGTGTGAATTATTTGTCCTTGTTCATTAGTCCCTTTGATTCGTTGTGTAAAGCATTTGTCCTTGTTAATTAGTCCTTGTGATTCGTTGTGTGAACCATTTGTCCTTGTTCATTAGTCATTGAAACTCCTTGTATGAATCAATTGTTCTAGTTCATTAGTCATTGTGACTCGTTGTGTGAATCATTTGTCCTTGTTAATTATTCCTTATGACTCGTTGTGTGAACCCTTTGTCCTAGTTCATTATTCATTCTGACTCGTTGTGTGAATTTTTTGTCCTTGTTCATTAGTCCCTTTGACTCGTTGTGTAAAGCATTTGTCCTTGTTAATTAATCCTTATGATTCGTTGTGTGAACCATTTGTCCTTGTTCATTAGTCATTGAAACTCCTTGTATGAATCATTTGTTCTAGTTCATTAGTCATTGTGACTCGTTGTGTGAATCATTTGTCCTTGTTAATTATTCCTTGTGACTCGTTGTGTGAACCATTTGTCCTAGTTCATTATTCATTATGACTCGTTGTGTGAATTATTTGTCCTTGTTCATTAGTCCCTTTGACTCGTTGTGTAAAACATTTGTCCTAGTTAATTAATCCTTGTGACTCGTGTACCATTTGTCCTTGTTCATTAGTCATTGTGATTCGTTATGTAAATCATTTGTTCTAGTTCATTAGTCATTGTGACTCGTTGTGTGAA
Organism: Silene latifolia; assembly: GCF_048544455.1. Classification (NCBI taxonomy): domain Eukaryota; kingdom Viridiplantae; phylum Streptophyta; class Magnoliopsida; order Caryophyllales; family Caryophyllaceae; genus Silene; species Silene latifolia. The sequence continues at coordinate 281,097 of NW_027413131.1, read as the reverse complement.
TCATTTGATTTAGTTTATTACTCATTATGACTCGTTGTGTGAATCATTTGTTCTTGTCCATTAGTTCCTTTGACTCGTTGTGTAAATCATTTGTCCTTGTTAATTAGTCCTTGTGTGAACCATTTGTCCATGTTCATTCGTCCTAGTGACTCATTGTGAACCATTTGTCCTTGTTCATTTGTCATTGTGACTTGTTCTCAAATCATTTGTTCTAGTTCATTAGTCATTGTGACTCGTTGAGTGAATCATTTGTCCTTGTTAATTATTCCTTGTGACTCGTTGTGTGAACCATTTGTCCTTGTTCATTAGTCATTGAAACTCCTTGTATGAATCATTTGTTCTAGTTCATTAGTCATTGTGACTCGTTGTGTGAATCATTTGTCCTTGTTAATTATTCCTTGTGACTCGTTGTGTGAACCATTTGTCCAAGTTCATTATTCATTATGACTCGTTGTGTGAATTATTTGTCCTTGTTCATTAGTCCCTTTGACTCGTTGTGTAAAACATTTGTCTTTGTTAATTAATCCTTGTGACTCGTTGTGAACTATTTGTCCTTGTTCATTAGTCATTGTGACTCATTTTGTAAATCATTTGTTCTTTCATTAGTCATTGTAACTCGTTGTGTGAATCATTAGTCTTAGTTCATTATTCATTATGACTCGTTGTGTGAATCATTTGTCCTTGTCCATTAGTCCCTTTGACTCGTTGTGTAATTCATTTGTCCTTGTTAATAAGTCCTTGTTACTCTTTGTGTGAACCATTTGTCCTTGTTCATTCGTTCTTGTGACTCGTTGTGAACCATTAGTCCTTGTTCATTAGTCATTGTGACTCGTTGGGTAAATCATTTGTTCTAGTTTATTAGTCCTTATGACTCGTTGTGTGAACCATTTGTTCTTGTTCATTAGTCCTTGTGACTCGTTGTGTGAACCATTTGCTCTTTTTCATTAGTCCTTGTGATTCGTTGTGTGAATCATTTGTCCTTGTTCATTAGTCCTTGTGACTCGTTTTGTGAACCATTTGTCCTTGTTCATTAGTCATTGTGACTCCTTGTGTGAATCATTTGTTCTAGTTCATTAGTCATTGTGACTCGTTGTGTGAATCATTTGTCCTTGTTCATTAGTCATTGAAACTACATGTATGAATCATTTGTTCTAGTTCATTAGTCATTGTGACTCGTTGTGTGAATCATTTGTCCTTGTTAATTATTCCTTATGACTAGTTGTGTGAACCATTTGTCCTAGTTCATTATTCATTATGACTCGTTGTGTGAATTATTTGTCCTTGTTCATTAGTCCCTTTGATTCGTTGTGCAAAGCATTTGTCCTTGTAAATTAGTCCTTTTGATTCGTTGTGTGAACCATTTGTCCTTGTTCATTAGTCATTGAAACTCCTTGTATGAATCAATTGTTCTAGTTCATTAGTCATTGTGACTCGTTGTGTGAATCATTTGTCCTTGTTAATTATTCCTTATGACTCGTTGTGTGAACCCTTTGTCCTAGTTCATTATTCATTATGACTCGTTGTGTGAATTATTTGTCCTTGTTCATTAGTCCCTTTGACTCGTTGTGTAAAGCATTTGTCCTTGTTAATTAGTCCTTGTGATTCGTTGTGTGAACCATTTGTCCTTGTTCATTAGTCATTGAAACTCCGTGTATGAATCATTTGTTCTAGTTCATTAGTCATTGTGACTCGTTGGGTGAATCATTTGTCCTTGTTAATTATTCCTTGTGACTCGTTGTGTGAACCATTTGCCCTAGTTCATTATTCATTATGACTCGTTGTGTGAATTATTTGTCTTTGTTCATTAGTCCCTTTGACTCGTTGTGTAAAACATTTGTCCTTGTTAATTAATCCTTGTGACTCATTGTGAACCATTTGTCCTTGTTCATTAGTCATTGTGACTCATTTTGTAAATCATTTGTTCTTTCATTAGTCATTGTAACTCGTTGTGTGAATCATTTGTCTTAGTTCATTATTCATTATGACTCGTTGTGTGAATCATTTGTCCTTGTCCATTAGTCCCTTTGACTCGTTGTGTAAATCATTTGTCCTTGTTAATAAGTCCTTGTGACTCTTTGTGTGAACCATTTGTCCTTGTTCATTCGTTCTTGTGACTCGTTGTGAACCATTTGTCCTTGTTCATTAGTCATTGTGACTCGTTGGGTAAATCATTTGTTCTAGTTTATTAGTCCTTATTGAAGGAAATGTAGATCTATATACATATTTAACATACTCATATATGTCTAATTAATTTGTCATAAAATTAAAACGGATTTTATGCATGCAAACATTAATAAAAGAGAAGAGAAATAATGTCCTTACATTGTAGATTTCGGCTATTAGGGCACAAGAGAGATCACCTTTCTCTTCTTGTTCTTGAGCTATTCCAATGGATGAACAAGATCTAAGAATAAGATCTCTCCCCAAGCTTTATACCCAAGGCTTTCACTTAATCTAATTAATATTATAAGTACTAGTATAATATTAATCTTAGTAGAAAATTGAACCAAAACTCTTTAAATCACATAATAGTTTCGGTTTTAAGAGAGGAGAAGAGAGGTTTTTTCTTCTCACTAGAACTTGTATTTTTGGATGAGTAGTTAGAATGAATAATACACACATTACATTATGGTGTATATCAAAAATAAGAAGAAAAACCAAGTGGTTTTTCTTCTCTAAAAATCCGGCCAAGAGGAGGTGGAAAGGAGCCAATGCATGGGCTCATTTGTCTTCACAATGCACTATAGGCATGTAAGGCTACTAAAGCAAAACAATCATTATGTTTAGCTACTAATTAAACAGTTTAATTAGCTTAAACCTCTTATTTATTTCGGTCCATATGATAATATGGAATCCATATTATTTTGTCAATTGACAATATGTAACATGTCACATGTAACATAATTTGTAATGTATTTTTAACATATTAAAAATCAACGTATTAATAAAAATACGTCACATACAAAAATTGATTTAGTAATTCCATAATTATCTTTGTGCAAATAATTTTTACCAATTTATAAATCACAACTGATTGTATTTATAACAATTCATTCAATTTAATTGTTACATTAAACAATTTATTTCATCCGAGTAATTATACAATTTAATTACTCAGACCGTATCTCATTTAATCACATTTCAATTTGATACGTAAATTTTACTTCCAAAATCGTCCGTCAATTTTCAAGTAATTTAATTAACTCGCAACATTATACGATTAATTAAATAATCGATTAAGAGTATTGCCCTTTAGGTATGACCTAGGGGGTCAACTGATCACCACCGTCACACGACAGTAATGTCAAACTCTAGTCAGCCAATCATTACCGATATATGTTGACCAGTTGACAGTAACAATATTACTTCCCAATTGTATTCTTAAAATGAGATTTAATTATGATATTTAAATCATATGATCGCACTATTGTTGAGGACACATTTCCCAACAATCTCCCACTTGTCCTCGACAAGTGTGCGTCACCAATTCTCTTGTCCTATTACTATCTCCCACTCAATGCAAGGTGTCTTTCAGGTCGTACTTGCAAGTGATCATATCGAGAGTGGTTTCCTCGATCTGGAGAATAACTGATTGACCGGATTTATCCACTCTGGATACCTTCCGAGCGTGGCCACGCATTTCCAGTTCATTACTCCTCGAGTGGCCCTGAGATATTGTTTTAACCCTGACAAGGGGGTGGACAATTCCTATCGCACTCATTCCCTTCGACTAGCCACAGCCATCATAACCCAAAATATGCCCATTTGACCCCATTTACGAAGGTCGTAGTAACACAAATCAAAGTTAATCTGAAATCGTGCCATCTTAGGTGAATAGTCTTTAGTCAAAAGAATCGACTCATTAGAATACTATAGCAGCTCTCGCCACGACCAGGCTATATAAATTTGCAGAACTCTATAAGCGGTCATAAGGCCCGACAAGGTGTTCCTAACATCTGCCTATGTGATCGACTAGTCATCTCACATGACTGTATGGCACTTGAACTTGCCATCAATCGCATCACACTCTAGTCACTTCGAGACGTCACCTCATACAAGTAACTATGGGCGAATACTATGCTAATCCGTGTTCACTTTAACGGGGTTCAATTGTCTCCACAACCCGTTTGGATGTAACAAAGTATAATAAAAGAGTTTTAAAAATAAAACTCGAACGACAAATGCGATTATCACATATGAATAGTCAATGCCTGATTACTATTTCATGTTCTATAATCTGATTTGATCTTGTACGTAGTTGTTTATTTCAATTCAATTAAAATGACATGACTCATCATGTTTAGCCTTTGAGAAGGCTTTGGTTAGTAGGTTTTATCAACTTCTTGTACCTTACTCAACCTTACTACATATTCGTTTTCCTTTGTAATGTATACATTTGCATCACAACACTTTCTGAGTACGTGTCGAGATCCAATCAAGACATAGGCCCTCTTAGCCTAAGAATAGCTCCCACTGTTTTCACAGTGTGCGGGACTCATCCTCTTGCACATCTCATGATTGCAAGTGTACTCAATTTCCGTTATATATATATATCTCTCATTGTTCTTTATTGCCTAGAACGATTCTAGAAAATCTACTTCTTAATTATCATAGCCACAATGGTATCTTAACCATCCTAATGTGTTTTGATTATGGTTTTGTCGGAAACCATGCGCAACCTCAATTGTCAATTGTCACTTGTGTAACACCCTTACACAAAATTGCATCATAAACACTTTGCTTTACTTCCTTAATGCTTCTGCAAGCACTTAAGGGTAATCTTTATATACTAGGTAAAGATTACTTAAATTCGATTTTGAAAACAATTCATCATACTCAAAGTATATGAAGTGTTATACATCATTACTCATTTAATTGATCCGGCAGCGGAAGCAAATGGAATCAATCAAATATGTTCAATTTAATTGAACTAGTCATGAATCTTATCAACATAAGACTTCTTACTGACGCTAATATCATGTGGATTTATCTTCATAAATCCGGATATTCAAGATGTATTATAATACTCCAAAAGTCTTAAATCATTCTCGATGATCAATATGTCATCCACATATCGGACTAATTAAAATTTCCGTAACTCCCACTAAACTTCATGTATAAACACAACTTCTCGACATATCGAGAAATGTTTTATCACATGATCCAAAAATGTTGATTCCAACTCATTGATGTCCTACTTAAGACCCTCTCTTAAGTTTCACATTATCTTAGGATTGCAAGAATCTTCAAAACTCAAGACATGTATTGAATACATTCCTTCTAATTGAAGAAGTGGGTTTTAGATTCACTTGCTATGTATTTCATAACCTCATAATGAAACACAATCCCTAAGAAGATCCAAATAGACTTAAGCATTTCAATTAGTGCAAAACCCTTTGCATGTGCAAAACCCTTTGCATCCAATCAAACTTTGAAATTTGTCTTTATTAGTGCAAAACCCTTTGCAACTAATCAAGCCCTTTTATTTTGGATTTTCATGGCTCTAAGCTTTATATTGAGTTGTGACTTAAACACTCTCATGTAAGTCATATGTTCATTACTTTCTAGAAGTAATCAATTTGAATCAAACGATTTCTTTGTAAGTTATAAGCTCTTTACTTTCTTAAAAGTAGCATGAATCCATCATTTTTAACAAGTGATGAATTTTAACCTCCTAGGTTTTGAGGAAACAATGTCTCACACAAAACGTCTCATGTAGCCAAGAAAGACCAGTTTCTTGCGACATAACATCTTGTGGCTCTTTGAATAATTTCTCCCACTCTGTCTTCAAAAATAAACTTGTATTTTAGAAAGACAGCTTCATGAGCCGCAAACCCGTCGTACTCGTGATAATTGGAAAGGGAAAAATGAGCATTTGTTTCTTGTGAAAACTTACAAACATGGTACCCTTACCATTTCATATCTCATATGATTCGTTTTAGTGGAAAAATAATTTAGACAAAATGATAAAATCCCCAAAAGGATCAAGTGACTCAAAGTAACTTGATCGAAGTTCAAACCATATTTAATAGCGTTTGAATTCTTATCCAATCACACATTATTCCATAATGCGTGTTAAGAGAGATTAACTTGTGATACTATATCACATTTCATTTGGCTTATATCAAAGTCTTCACTTTGATAATCCCATCACGACTAAATCGTGATTCCTTGAACTCTTTAAACTTCTTCAAAGATTTTTCTATTTACCTTATTAAGTGAACACATAAGCGTCAACTTAAATCGTTGGTAAAAGAAAATGATCAACCTATTATGGATCAATGATTTACAACCTCGATCACCTTTTCAACCAAAAGGCACGAGACATCTTGCTTTGAATACAAGATACACATATACCATTAACAATCTAATGGTTTCAAGAGTACTCGATAACTCTTTGCGTTTATCATTCCAAAATTTAAGGTTTGATCTGGGTTACCAATTTGAGTCTTGCATCATCTTCATGATATATTATTCTAGTTTGGTTTAGAATACATTCACCTTGATAATGGGCTAGCCATACATCAAATCGTGGTGTATAGGGTCACAAAAGTGAAACCTCTTTGTATCTTAACAAGTATGTATTCTTATTTAGAGTTTATGTACTTAATAGTCACAATTAAGTACAACTCCAAACCCAAAAACTAGATTGAGTACACAATTACTCTATCTCTCGATATTGTTGTTGCTAGTCGTCATATTCTAATCATTCTATGTATCAAGTACAATGATGTAAACCTCCACCGGTTTCTAATATTGACGAAGTGGTACTAGCAAAATTTATGTCAATCATATAAACATTTATAGAAGAAGATCCCATTAGATGTCCCACAACTAACTTGTTGATTCTTCAATAATTTGGGGTAGTTTCCTTTCTCGTGTCCAACATTTTAAGACAATGGAAACTTTATCGGTCGGGATTGATAGGTTTAGTATCGTCATTCTCAACAACTTTACTTTAACATTACCTTGTATCAATTCCTTTTACTTCTTGAACCTCGTCCTCATCTTAACGGTTTAAGAGAATGCTCCCACTCATTTCAATGAGTCTTTGCTTTGAGAAGCAAAATTGAATTTATGAAGATTACTCTTCATTTGTTCGTTTTAATCTTAAAACTTTCATTGAAGTGGTTGCTTTATTTTGGTCAATTACGAATTCTTGACAAAACTAATTACCAAAACAATTTATCGCTTCAAGGTACTTAATTCATTTAAGTACATGAAAAATAATCCATTGTAAGTAGATGTGTTAGTCAAGAATCAAAAACCTGTTTGATAATGAATAACTTTAATCTATACTCTTTACAAGAGATCCTTAGTAATGGTTCATATGAGGTTTTAGAAGCAAATTCATATTTGTCTTTAGTTACGATGTTTTAATGGAGTTTTGAATCAAAAACGAAATGATATCGTATATGAATTGTGGTAAAGAAATAGAACAATACAATAACGGAATAGTGAAAACAAAACATTTATCGTTATATTAATACTTGTAAATAACAAGTAAAGCATTTACATAGTGACCTCTACCCAACTATGATAAATGATTCCAAGACCCGAATTCATATCGACTTAGGCACGGGTAGCCGATGCAACCTTCATCAATATAACTCGGTAGATTAACTTTTTAATCGATTCTACTTTTAGAACTCTTGGTCGATAAACTTACTCTAATGTTTATCTATAGCCCAAAACACATTAACAAGGGCACGGGGTAGCCGATGCAACCCTTATCAATTACTTTTGTTGAGTTCAATCCAAATTTCGAATAAATGTGTCCATTATCCAAACCCACATCAACTTAGGCACGGGGTAGCCGATTCAACCCTCATCAACATGAATTCGGTGGATAGACATTTATCACCCACTTCCCCTACGTAACAAGGTTTGTACCCCGGGGTAGCCGAGCGCACTCCCTCGCGAAATAGGTTTTCATGGTTTCTACTGTTTGGTAAGGCTATGTCTCAATTGTTTGTTTTAGCGAGAGGTCATGTCAATTTATTATCTATCACGTTTTAAGTGAACTAAAGCGGTGAACTACGATAATTTTAATTGACACGGTCGTTAAACTCGATAAAATAAGACAATGCATGTTTAGTTATGGCGATTTAGCGATGCATGTGACATAAAATAAAATGCAAGCATAAAAGTAAATAAATCCTAGTATGGCCTTTCCTAAAATAGAAAAACTATTAATCTATTACATATTCGGAAACCAACTCCATTGGTCCCTTGAACTTCGGTTGTGGCACGCATCTCGAGGTAATACCGTCTTTATGTATCCCCATTCTTGAAGTAATCCGTCTTTTGGAACTCCGGAATGAATAAAATTACATAATAAATTACATAATTTCTTATTATACATTTGTAACTAAAATAAAATAAATCTATTAAATTACAAAACGGTGATACGAGATCACAATAAAAATTACAACCGAATCGATATTCCCATACATTTCGGGAAATACCAATTAAAATCTAAGGCCATACTAAGTAAAATTACATAATTTAAAATTACATAAATTAAAATTATGACAATCATAAAGAAAAATGCAGCATTATAATATGTATGAACATGCTTAATTTTTATGCTAAATCGCCTTTTAATTAGCCAATATCGTATATTACTCGGTTTTTACGGATTTGCGTGATTTTAACATTTTATAATCACAAAAATGCATAAACTCATATTTATGCATAAGTTAATTACCCTAACCTCTTAGGACTCAAAATATAGTCTCCACTAGTAATTTGACCATAATTAACTTTTATTTGCAAAATTGTTCATAAAAGGACCAAAATTACAAAAAATAAGCTATTAAACTTCAAATAAATCACAAAATTTCAAATAAATTCAAAATTTGAAATTTAAATTCATGAACATTCTGGAAAAATTCCATGACACTCATAATGTTCAAAATCTTAGGTTAAAAATTTCGAAAATTTTTTTTCGGAAAAATAATGTTGCGGTTTATCTATATTTAATAAAATAATCATAAAAACATGGAAAAATTATTTTCATTAACTTTTCAATTTTAGATCTGAAAAATATAATAAAATGCAACATTAGACGTTTTTCCTAAGTCATAGATTATATTTTATTAATTTTTCACTAATAATGTCACTATTTATGTCATTTTTCTTCAAAAATTCATAAATCATGCTAAAAGACTTCTTTATAGCCAATTATTTTACACACATCTTGTAAAATTGCATGTGACAACATATAAATTTTCTATGACCATATTCGAAATTTAACTCATATTAACCTATTTTTCTCTTAAATCCGAATTTAATAATGAAAAATTCATTTTTCGAGCATAACAAGTGCAAAAATTATGAAAATTTACAGGTTATCTCAAAATAAAATATGTAACAACATATCCAAAAACCAAGTGAAAATTCGAAGTATAGCTAATTTTCGACCAAAAATGACATTTTTACTCATAAAATCACATTTAAATGTCATTATTATTAAATATGAACAATAAAAATCCGAAAAATTAACCAAAATATCCTAAAACACTTTAGGACCAGAAATATTAACATGCATGTAATAATTTCGTGATATATCATAATAACACAAATTTTACAAGTTTTATTTGTTATTCATATAACTTGGAAAAACTTTTAACCAATTTGCATGCAAACAACCGTGGCTCTTGATACCGATTGAAGGAAATGTAGATCTATATACATATTTAACATACTCATATATGTCTAATTAATTTGTCATAAAATTAAAACGGATTTTATGCATGCAAACATTAATAAAAGAGAAGAGAAATAATGTCCTTACATTGTAGATTTCGGCTATTAGGGCACATGAGAGATCACCTTTCTCTTCTTGTTCTTGAGCTATTCCAATGGATGAACAAGATCTAAGAATAAGATCTCTCCCCAAGCTTTATACCCAAGGCTTTCACTTAATCTAATTAATATTATAAGTACTAGTATAATATTAATCTTAGTAGAAAATTGAACCAAAACTCTTTAAATCACATAATAGTTTCGGTTTTAAGAGAGGAGAAGAGAGGTTTTTTCTTCTCACTTAATTACTCAGACCGTATCTCATTTAATCACATTTCAATTTGATACGTAAATTTTACTTCCAAAATCGTCCGTCAATTTTCAAGTAATTTAATTAACTCGCAACATTATACGATTAATTAAATAATCGATTAAGAGTATTGCCCTTTAGGTATGACCTAGGGGTCAATCGATCACCACCGTCACACGACAAGAATGTCAAACTCTAGTCACCAATCATTACCGATATATGTTGACCGGTTGACGAAGAATAATATTACTTCCCAATTGTATTCTTAAAATGAGATTTAATAATGATATTTAAATCATATGATCGCACTATTGTTGAGGACACATTTCCCAACACTTATGACTCGTTGTGTGAACCATTTGTTCTTGTTCATTAGTCCTTGTGACTCGTTGTGTGAACCATTTGCTCTTTTTCATTAGTCCTTGTGATTCGTTGTGTGAATCATTTGTCCTTGTTCATTAGTCGTTGTGACTCGTTGTGTGAACCATTTGTCCTTGTTCATTAGTCATTGTGACTCCTTGTGTGAATCATTTGTTCTAGTTCATTAGTCATTGGGACTCGTTGTGTGAATCATTTGTCCTTGTTCATTAGTCATTGTGACTCCTTGTGTGAATCATTTGTTCTAGTTCATTAGTCATTGTGACTCGTTGTGTGAATCATTTGTCCTTGTTCATTATTCATTATGACTCGTTGTGTGTATTATTTGTCCTTGTTCATTAGTCCCTTTGATTCGTTGTGTAAAGCATTTGTCCTTGTTAATTAGTCCTTGTGATTCGTTGTTTGAACCATTTGTCCTTGTTCATTAGTCATTAAAACTCCTTGTATGAATCATTTGTTCTAGTTCATTAGTCATTGTGACTCGTTGTGTGAATCATTTGTCCTTGTTAATTATTCCTTATGACTCGTTGTGTGAACCCTTTGTCCTAGTTCATTATTCATTATGACTCGTGTGAATTATTTGTCCTTGTTCATTAGTCCCTTTGACTCGTTGTGTAAAGCATTTGTCCTTGTTAATAAGTCCTTGTGATTCGTTGTGTGAACCATTTGTCCTTGTTCATTAGTCATTGAAACTCCTTGTATGAATCATTTGTTCTAGTTCATTAGTCATTGTGACTCGTTGTGTGAATCAATTGTCCTTGTTAATTATTCCTTGTGACTCGTTGTGAGAACCATTTGTCCTAGTTCATTATTCATTATGACTCGTTGTGTGAACTATTTGTCCTTGTTCATTAGTCCCTTTGACTCGTTGTGTAAAACATTTGTCCTAGTTAATTAATCCTTGTGACTCGTGTACCATTTGTCCTTGTTCATTAGTCATTGTGATTCGTTATGTAAATCATTTGTTCTAGTTCATTAGTCATTGTGACTCGTTGTGTGAATCATTTGATTTAGTTCATTATTCATTATGACTCGTTGTGTGAATCATTTGTCCTTGTCCATTAGTTCCTTTGACTCGTTGTGTAAATCATTTGTCCTTGTGTGAACCATTTGTCCTTGTTCATTCGTCCTTGTGACTCGTTGTTAACCATTTGTCCTTGTTCATTTGTCATCGTGACTCGTTGTGTAAATCATTTGTTCTAGTTCATTAGTCATTGTGACTCGTTGTGTGAATCATTTGTCCTTGTTAATTATTCCTTGTGACTCGTTGTGTGAACCATTTGTCCTTGTTCATTAGTCATTGAAACTCCTTGTATGAATCATTTGTTCTAATTCATTAGTCATTGTGACTCGTTGTGTGAATCATTTGTCCTTGTTAATTATTCCTTGTGACTCGTTGTGTGAACCATTTGTCCTAGTTCATTATTCATTATGACTCGTTGTGTGAATTATTTGTCCTTGTTCATTAGTCCCTTTGACTCGTTGTGTAAAACATTTGTCCTTGTTAATTAATCTTTGTGACTCGTTGTGAACCATTTGTCCTTGTTCATTAGTCATTGTGACTCGTTTTGTAAATCATTTGTTCTAGTTCATTAGTCATTGTAACTCGTTGTGTGAATCATTTGTCTTAGTTCATTATTCATTATGACTCGTTGTGTGAATCATTTGTCCTTGTCCATTAGTCCCTTTGACTCGTTGTGTAAATCATTTGTCCTTGTTAATTAGTCCTTGTGACTCTTTGTGCGAACCATATGTCCTTGTTCATTTGTCCTTGTGACTCGTTGTGAACCAGTTGTCCTTGTTCATTAGTCATTGTGACTCGCTGGGTAAATCATTTGTTCTATTTTATTAGTCCTTATGACTCGTTGTGTGAACCATTTGTGCTTGTTCATTAGTCCTTGTGACTCGTTGTGTGAACCATTTGTTCTTTTTCATTAGTCCTTGTGGCTCATTGTGTGAATCATTTGTCCTTGTTCATTAGTCCTTCCGACTCGTTGTGTGAACCATTTGTCCTTGTTCATTATTCATTGTGACTCCTTGTGTGAATCATTTGTTCTAGTTCATTAGTCATTGTGACTCGTTGTGTGAATCATTTGTCCTAGTTCATAATTCATTATGACTCGTTGTGTGAATTATTTGTCCTTGTTCATTAGTCCCTTTGATTCGTTGTGTAAAACATTTGTCCTAGTTAATTAATCCTTGTGACTCGTGTACCATTTGTCCTTGTTCATTAGTCATTGTGATTCGTTATGTAAATCATTTGTTCTAGTTCATTAGTCATTGTGACTCGTTGTGTGAATCATTTGATTTAGTTCATTACTCATTATGACTCGTTGTGTGAATCATTTGTCCTTGTCCATTAGTTCCTTTGACTCGTTGTGTAAATCATTTGTCCTTGTTAATTAGTCCTTGTGTGAACCATTTGTCCATGTTCATTCGTCCTAGTGACTCATTGTGAACCATTTGTCCTTGTTCATTTGTCATTGTGACTTGTTCTGTAAATCATTTGTTCTAGTTCATTAGTCATTGTGACTCGTTGTGTGAATCATTTGTCCTTGTTAATTATTCCTTGTGACTCGTTGTGTGAACCATTTGTCCTTGTTCATTAGTCATTGAAACTCCTTGTATGAATCAATTGTTCTAGTTCATTAGTCATTGTGACTCGTTGTGTGAATCATTTGTCCTTGTTAATTATTCCTTATGACTCGTTGTGTGAACCCTTTGTCCTAGTTCATTATTCATTATGACTCGTTGTGTGAATTATTTGTCCTTGTTCATTAGTCCCTTTGACTCGTTGTGTAAAGCATTTGTCCTTGTTAATTAGTCCTTGTGATTCGTTGTGTGAACCATTTGTCCTTGTTCATTAGTCATTGAAACTCCGTGTATGAATCATTTGTTCTAGTTCATTAGTCATTGTGACTCGTTGTGTGAATCATTTGTCCTTGTTAATTATTCCTTGTGACTCGTTGTGTGAACCATTTGCCCTAGTTCATTATTCATTATGACTCGTTGTGTGAATTATTTGTCTTTGTTCATTAGTCCCTTTGACTCGTTGTGTAAAACATTTGTCCTTGTTAATTAATCCTTGTGACTCATTGTGAACCATTTGTCCTTGTTCATTAGTCATTGTGACTCATTTTGTAAATCATTTGTTCTCTCATTAGTCATTGTAACTCGTTGTGTGAATCATTTGTCTTAGTTCATTATTCATTATGACTCGTTGTGTGAATCATTTGTCCTTGTCCATTAGTCCCTTTGACTCGTTGTGTAAATCATTTGTCCTTGTTAATAAGTCCTTGTGACTCTTTGTGTGAACCATTTGTCCTTGTTCATTCGTTCTTGTGACTCGTTGTGAACCATTTGTCCTTGTTCATTAGTCATTGTGACTCGTTGGGTAAATCATTTGTTCTAGTTTATTAGTCCTTATGACTCGTTGTGTGAACCATTTGTTCTTGTTCATTAGTCCTTGTGACTCGTTGTGTGAACCATTTGCTCTTTTTCATTAGTCCTTGTGATTCGTTGTGTGAATCATTTGTCCTTGTTCATTAGTCGTTGTGACTCGTTGTGTGAACCATTTGTCCTTGTTCATTAGTCATTGTGACTCCTTGTGTGAATCATTTGTTCTAGTTCATTAGTCATTGGGACTCGTTGTGTGAATCATTTGTCCTTGTTCATTAGTCATTGTGACTCCTTGTGTGAATCATTTGTTCTAGTTCATTAGTCATTGTGACTCGTTGTGTGAATCATTTGTCCTTGTTCATTATTCATTATGACTCGTTGTGTGTATTATTTGTCCTTGTTCATTAGTCCCTTTGATTCGTTGTGTAAAGCATTTGTCCTTGTTAATTAGTCCTTGTGATTCGTTGTTTGAACCATTTGTCCTTGTTCATTAGTCATTAAAACTCCTTGTATGAATCATTTGTTCTAGTTCATTAGTCATTGTGACTCGTTGTGTGAATCATTTGTCCTTGTTAATTATTCAATATGACTCGTTGTGTGAACCCTTTGTCCTAGTTCATTATTCATTATGACTCGTGTGAATTATTTGTCCTTGTTCATTAGTCCCTTTGACTCGTTGTGTAAAGCATTTGTCCTTGTTAATAAGTCCTTGTGATTCGTTGTGTGAACCATTTGTCCTTGTTCATTAGTCATTGAAACTCCTTGTATGAATCATTTGTTCTAGTTCATTAGTCATTGTGACTCGTTGTGTGAATCAATTGTCCTTGTTAATTATTCCTTGTGACTCGTTGTGAGAACCATTTGTCCTAGTTCATTATTCATTATGACTCGTTGTGTGAACTATTTGTCCTTGTTCATTAGTCCCTTTGACTCGTTGTGTAAAACATTTGTCCTAGTTAATTAATCCTTGTGACTCGTGTACCATTTGTCCTTGTTCATTAGTCATTGTGATTCGTTATGTAAATCATTTGTTCTAGTTCATTAGTCATTGTGACTCGTTGTGTGAATCATTTGATTTAGTTCATTATTCATTATGACTCGTTGTGTGAATCATTTGTCCTTGTCCATTAGTTCCTTTGACTCGTTGTGTAAATCATTTGTCCTTGTGTGAACCATTTGTCCTTGTTCATTCGTCCTTGTGACTCGTTGTTAACCATTTGTCCTTGTTCATTTGTCATCGTGACTCGTTGTGTAAATCATTTGTTCTAGTTCATTAGTCATTGTGACTCGTTGTGTGAATCATTTGTCCTTGTTAATTATTCCTTGTGACTCGTTGTGTGAACCATTTGTCCTTGTTCATTAGTCATTGAAACTCCTTGTATGAATCATTTGTTCTAATTCATTAGTCATTGTGACTCGTTGTGTGAATCATTTGTCCTTGTTAATTATTCAATATGACTCGTTGTGTGAACCCTTTGTCCTAGTTCATTATTCATTATGACTCGTGTGAATTATTTGTCCTTGTTCATTAGTCCCTTTGACTCGTTGTGTAAAGCATTTGTCCTTGTTAATAAGTCCTTGTGATTCGTTGTGTGAACCATTTGTCCTTGTTCATTAGTCATTGAAACTCCTTGTATGAATCATTTGTTCTAGTTCATTAGTCATTGTGACTCGTTGTGTGAATCAATTGTCCTTGTTAATTATTCCTTGTGACTCGTTGTGAGAACCATTTGTCCTAGTTCATTATTCATTATGACTCGTTGTGTGAACTATTTGTCCTTGTTCATTAGTCCCTTTGACTCGTTGTGTAAAACATTTGTCCTAGTTAATTAATCCTTGTGACTCGTGTACCATTTGTCCTTGTTCATTAGTCATTGTGATTCGTTATGTAAATCATTTGTTCTAGTTCATTAGTCATTGTGACTCGTTGTGTGAATCATTTGATTTAGTTCATTATTCATTATGACTCGTTGTGTGAATCATTTGTCCTTGTCCATTAGTTCCTTTGACTCGTTGTGTAAATCATTTGTCCTTGTGTGAACCATTTGTCCTTGTTCATTCGTCCTTGTGACTCGTTGTTAACCATTTGTCCTTGTTCATTTGTCATCGTGACTCGTTGTGTAAATCATTTGTTCTAGTTCATTAGTCATTGTGACTCGTTGTGTGAATCATTTGTCCTTGTTAATTATTCCTTGTGACTCGTTGTGTGAACCATTTGTCCTTGTTCATTAGTCATTGAAACTCCTTGTATGAATCATTTGTTCTAATTCATTAGTCATTGTGACTCGTTGTGTGAATCATTTGTCCTTGTTAATTATTCCTTGTGACTCGTTGTGTGAACCATTTGTCCTAGTTCATTATTCATTATGACTCGTTGTGTGAATTATTTGTCCTTGTTCATTAGTCCCTTTGACTCGTTGTGTAAAACATTTGTCCTTGTTAATTAATCTTTGTGACTCGTTGTGAACCATTTGTCCTTGTTCATTAGTCATTGTGAGTCGTTTTGTAAATCATTTGTTCTAGTTCATTAGTCATTGTAACTCGTTGTGTGAATCATTTGTCTTAGTTCATTATTCATTATGACTCGTTGTGTGAATCATTTGTCCTTGTCCATTAGTCCCTTTGACTCGTTGTGTAAATCATTTGTCCTTGTTAATTAGTCCTTGTGACTCTTTGTGCGAACCATATGTCCTTGTTCATTTGTCCTTGTGACTCGTTGTGAACCATTTGTCCTTGTTTATTAGTCATTGTGACTCGCTGGGTAAATCATTTGTTCTATTTTATTAGTCCTTATGACTCGTTGTGTGAACCATTTGTGCTTGTTCATTAGTCCTTGTGACTCGTTGTGTGAACCATTTGTTCTTTTTCATTAGTCCTTGTGGCTCATTGTGTGAATCATTTGTCCTTGTTCATTAGTCCTTCCGACTCGTTGTGTGAACCATTTGTCCTTGTTCATTATTCATTGTGACTCCTTGTGTGAATCATTTGTTCTAGTTCATTAGTCATTGTGACTCGTTGTGTGAATCATTTGTCCTAGTTCATAATTCATTATGACTCGTTGTGTGAATTATTTGTCCTTGTTCATTAGTCCCTTTGATTCGTTGTGTAAAACATTTGTCCTAGTTAATTAATCCTTGTGACTCGTGTACTATTTGTCCTTGTTCATTAGTCATTGTGATTCGTTATGTAAATCATTTGTTCTAGTTCATTAGTCATTGTGACTCGTTGTGTGAATCATTTGATTTAGTTCATTACTCATTATGACTCGTTGTGTGAATCATTTGTCCTTGTCCATTAGTTCCTTTGACTCGTTGTGTAAATCATTTGTCCTTGTTAATTAGTCCTTGTGTGAACCATTTGTCCATGTTCATTCGTCCTAGTGACTCATTGTGAACCATTTGTCCTTGTTCATTTGTCATTGTGACTTGTTCTCAGAAATCATTTGTTCTAGTTCATTAGTCATTGTGACTCGTTGTGTGAATCATTTGTCCTTGTTAATTATTCCTTGTGACTCGTTGTGTGAACCATTTGTCCTTGTTCATTAGTCATTGAAACTCCTTGTATGAATCATTTGTTCTAGTTCATTAGTCATTGTGACTCGTTGTGTGAATCATTTGTCCTTGTTAATTATTCCTTGTGACTCGTTGTGTGAACCATTTGTCCAAGTTCATTATTCATTATGACTCGTTGTGTGAATTATTTGTCCTTGTTCATTAGTCCCTTTGACTCGTTGTGTAAAACATTTGTCTTTGTTAATTAATCCTTGTGACTCGTTGTGAACTATTTGTCCTTGTTCATTAGTCATTGTGACTCATTTTGTAAATCATTTGTTCTTTCATTAGTCATTGTAACTCGTTGTGTGAATCATTAGTCTTAGTTCATTATTCATTATGACTCGTTGTGTGAATCATTTGTCCTTGTCCATTAGTCCCTTTGACTCGTTGTGTAAATCATTTGTCCTTGTTAATAAGTCCTTGTTACTCTTTGTGTGAACCATTTGTCCTTGTTCATTCGTTCTTGTGACTCGTTGTGAACCATTTGTCCTTGTTCATTAGTCATTGTGACTCGTTGGGTAAATCATTTGTTCTAGTTTATTAGTCCTTATGACTCGTTGTGTGAACCATTTGTTCTTGTTCATTAGTCCTTGTGACTCGTTGTGTGAACCATTTGCTCTTTTTCATTAGTCCTTGTGATTCGTTGTGTGAATCATTTGTCCTTGTTCATTAGTCCTTGTGACTCGTTTTGTGAACCATTTGTCCTTGTTCATTAGTCATTGTGACTCCTTGTGTGAATCATTTGTTCTAGTTCATTAGTCATTGTGACTCGTTGTGTGAATCATTTGTCCTTGTTCATTAGTCATTGAAACTACATGTATGAATCATTTGTTCTAGTTCATTAGTCATTGTGACTCGTTGTGTGAATCATTTGTCCTTGTTAATTATTCCTTATGACTAGTTGTGTGAACCATTTGTCCTAGTTCATTATTCATTATGACTCGTTGTGTGAATTATTTGTCCTTGTTCATTAGTCCCTTTGATTCGTTGTGCAAAGCATTTGTCCTTGTAAATTAGTCCTTTTGATTCGTTGTGTGAACCATTTGTCCTTGTTCATTAGTCATTGAAACTCCTTGTATGAATCAATTGTTCTAGTTCATTAGTCATTGTGACTCGTTGTGTGAATCATTTGTCCTTGTTAATTATTCCTTATGACTCGTTGTGTGAACCCTTTGTCCTAGTTCATTATTCATTATGACTCGTTGTGTGAATTATTTGTCCTTGTTCATTAGTCCCTTTGACTCGTTGTGTAAAACATTTGTCCTTGTTAATTAGTCCTTGTGATTCGTTGTGTGAACCATTTGTCCTTGTTCATTAGTCATTGAAACTCCGTGTATGAATCATTTGTTCTAGTTCATTAGTCATTGTGACTCGTTGTGTGAATCATTTGTCCTTGTTAATTATTCCTTGTGACTCGTTGTGTGAACCATTTGCCCTAGTTCATTATTCATTATGACTCGTTGTGTGAATTATTTGTCCTTGTTCATTAGTCCCTTTGACTCGTTGTGTAAAACATTTGTCCTTGTTAATTAATCCTTGTGACTCATTGTGAACCATTTGTCCTTGTTCATTAGTCATTGTGACTCATTTTGTAAATCATTTGTTCTTTCATTAGTCATTGTAACTCGTTGTGTGAATCATTTGTCTTAGTTCATTATTCATTATGACTCGTTGTGTGAATCATTTGTCCTTGTCCATTAGTCCCTTTGACTCGTTGTGTAAATCATTTGTCCTTGTTAATAAGTCCTTGTGACTCTTTGTGTGAACCATTTGTCGTTGTTCATTCGTTCTTGTGACTTGTTGTGAACCATTTGTCCTTGTTCATTAGTCATTGTGACTCGTTGGGTAAATCATTTGTTCTAGTTTATTAGTCCTTATGACTCGTTGTGTGAACCATTTGTCCTTGTTCATTAGTCGTTGTGATTCGTTGTGTGAATCATTTGTCCTTGTTCATTAGTCGTTGTGACTCATTGTGTGAACCATTTGTCCTTGTTCATTAGTCATTGTGACTCCTTGTGTGAATCATTTGTTCTAGTTCATTAGTCATTGGGACTCGTTGTGTGAATCATTTGTCCTTGTTCATTAGTCATTGTGACTCCTTGTGTGAATCATTTGTTCTAGTTCATTAGTCATTGTGACTCGTTGTGTGAATCATTTGTCCTTGTTCATTATTCATTATGACTCGTTGTGTGTATTATTTGTCCTTGTTCATTAGTCCCTTTGATTCGTTGTGTAAAGCATTTGTCCTTGTTAATTAGTCCTTGTGATTCGTTGTTTGAACCATTTGTCCTTGTTCATTAGTCATTGAAACTCCTTGTATGAATCATTTGTTCTAGTTCATTAGTCATTGTGACTCGTTGTGTAAATCATTTGTCCTTGTTAATTATTCCTTATGACTCGTTGTGTGAACCCTTTGTCCTAGTTCATTATTCATTATGACTCGTGTGAATTATTTGTCCTTGTTCATTAGTCCCTTTGACTCGTTGTGTAAAGCATTTGTCCTTGTTAATTAGTCCTTGTGATTCGTTGTGTGAACCATTTGTCCTTGTTCATTAGTCATTGAAACTCCTTGTATGAATCATTTGTTCTAGTTCATTAGTCATTGTGACTCGTTGTGTGAATCAATTGTCCTTGTTAATTATTCCTTGTGACTCGTTGTGAGAACCATTTGTCCTAGTTCATTATTCATTATGACTCGTTGTGTGAACTATTTGTCCTTGTTCATTAGTCCCTTTGACTCGTTGTGTAAAACATTTGTCCTAGTTAATTAATCCTTGTGACTCATGTACTATTTGTCCTTGTTCATTAGTCATTGTGATTCGTTATGTAAATCATTTGTTCTAATTCATTAGTCATTGTGACTCGTTGTGTGAATCATTTGATTTAGTTCATTATTCATTATGACTCGTTGTGTGAATCATTTGTCCTTGTCCATTAGTTCCTTTGACTCGTTGTGTAAATCATTTGTCCTTGTGTGAACCATTTGTCCTTGTTCATTCGTCCTTGTGACTCGTTGTTAACCATTTGTCCTTGTTCATTTGTCATCGTGACTCGTTGTGTAAATCATTTGTTCTAGTTCATTAGTCATTGTGACTCGTTGTGTGAATCATTTGTCCTTGTTAATTATTCCTTGTGACTCGTTGTGTGAACCATTTGTCCTTGTTCATTAGTCATTGAAACTCCTTGTATGAATCATTTGTTCTAATTCATTAGTCATTGTGACTCGTTGTGTGAATCATTTGTCCTTGTTAATTATTCCTTGTGACTCGTTGTGTGAACCATTTGTCCTAGTTCATTATTCATTATGACTCGTTGTGTGAATTATTTGTCCTTGTTCATTAGTCCCTTTGACTCGTTGTGTAAAACATTTGTCCTTGTTAATTAATCTTTGTGACTCATTGTGAACCATTTGTCCTTGTTCATTAGTCATTGTGACTCGTTTTGTAAATCATTTGTTCTAGTTCATTAGTCATTGTAACTCGTTGTGTGAATCATTTGTCTTAGTTCATTATTCATTATGACTCGTTGTGTGAATCATTTGTCCTTGTCCATTAGTCCCTTTGACTCGTTGTGTAAATCATTTGTCCTTGTTAATTAGTCCTTGTGACTCTTTGTGCGAACCATTTGTCCTTGTTCATTTGTCCTTGTGACTCGTTGTGAACCATTTGTCCTTGTTCATTAGTCATTGTGACTCATTGGGTAAATCATTTGTTCTATTTTATTAGTCCTTATGACTCGTTGTGTGAACCATTTGTGCTTGTTCATTAGTCCTTGTGACTCGTTGTGTGAACCATTTGTTCTTTTTCATTAGTCCTTGTGGCTCATTGTGTGAATCATTTGTCCTTGTTCATGAGTCCTTCCGACTCGTTGTGTGAACCATTTGTCCTTGTTCATTATTCATTGTGACTCCTTGTGTGAATCATTTGTTCTAGTTCATTAGTCATTGTGACTCGTTGTGTGAATCATTTGTCCTAGTTCATAATTCATTATGACTCGTTGTGTGAATTATTTGTCCTTGTTCATTAATCCCTTTGACTCGTTGTGTAAAGCATTTGTCCTTTTTAATTAGTCCTTGTGATTCGTTGTGTGAACCATTTGTCCTTGTTCATTAGTCATTGAAACTACATGTATGAATCATTTGTTCTAGTTCATTAGTCTTTGTGACTCGTTGTGTGAATCATTTATCCTTGTTAATTATTCCTTATGACTCGTTGTGTGAACAATTTGTCCTAGTTCATTATTCATTATGACTCGTTGTGTGAATTATTTGTCCTTGTTCATTAGTCCCTTTGACTCGTTGTGTAAAACATTTGTCCTTGTTAATTAGTCCTTGTGATTCGTTGTGTGAACCATTTGTCCTTGTTCATTAGTCATTGAAACTCCGTGTATGAATCATTTGTTCTAGTTCATTAGTCATTGTGACTCGTTGTGTGAATCATTTGTCCTTGTTAATTATTCCTTGTGACTCGTTGTGTGAACCATTTGCCCTAGTTCATTATTCATTATGACTCGTTGTGTGAATTATTTGTCCTTGTTCATTAGTCCCTTTGACTCGTTGTGTAAAACATTTGTCCTTGTTAATTAATCCTTGTGACTCATTGTGAACCATTTGTCCTTGTTCATTAGTCATTGTGACTCATTTTGTAAATCATTTGTTCTTTCATTAGTCATTGTAACTCGTTGTGTGAATCATTTGTCTTAGTTCATTATTCATTATGACTCGTTGTGTGAATCATTTGTCCTTGTCCATTAGTCCCTTTGACTCGTTGTGTAAATCATTTGTCCTTGTTAATAAGTCCTTGTGACTCTTTGTGTGAACCATTTGTCGTTGTTCATTCGTTCTTGTGACTTGTTGTGAACCATTTGTCCTTGTTCATTAGTCATTGTGACTCGTTGGGTAAATCATTTGTTCTAGTTTATTAGTCCTTATGACTCGTTGTGTGAACCATTTGTCCTTGTTCATTAGTCGTTGTGATTCGTTGTGTGAATCATTTGTCCTTGTTCATTAGTCGTTGTGACTCATTGTGTGAACCATTTGTCCTTGTTCATTAGTCATTGTGACTCCTTGTGTGAATCATTTGTTCTAGTTCATTAGTCATTGGGACTCGTTGTGTGAATCATTTGTCCTTGTTCATTAGTCATTGTGACTCCTTGTGTGAATCATTTGTTCTAGTTCATTAGTCATTGTGACTCGTTGTGTGAATCATTTGTCCTTGTTCATTATTCATTATGACTCGTTGTGTGTATTATTTGTCCTTGTTCATTAGTCCCTTTGATTCGTTGTGTAAAGCATTTGTCCTTGTTAATTAGTCCTTGTGATTCGTTGTTTGAACCATTTGTCCTTGTTCATTAGTCATTGAAACTCCTTGTATGAATCATTTGTTCTAGTTCATTAGTCATTGTGACTCGTTGTGTAAATCATTTGTCCTTGTTAATTATTCCTTATGACTCGTTGTGTGAACCCTTTGTCCTAGTTCATTATTCATTATGACTCGTGTGAATTATTTGTCCTTGTTCATTAGTCCCTTTGACTCGTTGTGTAAAGCATTTGTCCTTGTTAATTAGTCCTTGTGATTCGTTGTGTGAACCATTTGTCCTTGTTCATTAGTCATTGAAACTCCTTGTATGAATCATTTGTTCTAGTTCATTAGTCATTGTGACTCGTTGTGTGAATCAATTGTCCTTGTTAATTATTCCTTGTGACTCGTTGTGAGAACCATTTGTCCTAGTTCATTATTCATTATGACTCGTTGTGTGAACTATTTGTCCTTGTTCATTAGTCCCTTTGACTCGTTGTGTAAAACATTTGTCCTAGTTAATTAATCCTTGTGACTCATGTACTATTTGTCCTTGTTCATTAGTCATTGTGATTCGTTATGTAAATCATTTGTTCTAATTCATTAGTCATTGTGACTCGTTGTGTGAATCATTTGATTTAGTTCATTATTCATTATGACTCGTTGTGTGAATCATTTGTCCTTGTCCATTAGTTCCTTTGACTCGTTGTGTAAATCATTTGTCCTTGTGTGAACCATTTGTCCTTGTTCATTCGTCCTTGTGACTCGTTGTTAACCATTTGTCCTTGTTCATTTGTCATCGTGACTCGTTGTGTAAATCATTTGTTCTAGTTCATTAGTCATTGTGACTCGTTGTGTGAATCATTTGTCCTTGTTAATTATTCCTTGTGACTCGTTGTGTGAACCATTTGTCCTTGTTCATTAGTCATTGAAACTCCTTGTATGAATCATTTGTTCTAATTCATTAGTCATTGTGACTCGTTGTGTGAATCATTTGTCCTTGTTAATTATTCCTTGTGACTCGTTGTGTGAACCATTTGTCCTAGTTCATTATTCATTATGACTCGTTGTGTGAATTATTTGTCCTTGTTCATTAGTCCCTTTGACTCGTTGTGTAAAACATTTGTCCTTGTTAATTAATCTTTGTGACTCATTGTGAACCATTTGTCCTTGTTCATTAGTCATTGTGACTCGTTTTGTAAATCATTTGTTCTAGTTCATTAGTCATTGTAACTCGTTGTGTGAATCATTTGTCTTAGTTCATTATTCATTATGACTCGTTGTGTGAATCATTTGTCCTTGTCCATTAGTCCCTTTGACTCGTTGTGTAAATCATTTGTCCTTGTTAATTAGTCCTTGTGACTCTTTGTGCGAACCATTTGTCCTTGTTCATTTGTCCTTGTGACTCGTTGTGAACCATTTGTCCTTGTTCATTAGTCATTGTGACTCGCTGGGTAAATCATTTGTTCTATTTTATTAGTCCTTATGACTCGTTGTGTGAACCATTTGTGCTTGTTCATTAGTCCTTGTGACTCGTTGTGTGAACCATTTGTTCTTTTTCATTAGTCCTTGTGGCTCATTGTGTGAATCATTTGTCCTTGTTCATGAGTCCTTCCGACTCGTTGTGTGAACCATTTGTCCTTGTTCATTATTCATTGTGACTCCTTGTGTGAATCATTTGTTCTAGTTCATTAGTCATTGTGACTCGTTGTGTGAATCATTTGTCCTAGTTCATAATTCATTATGACTCGTTGTGTGAATTATTTGTCCTTGTTCATTAATCCCTTTGACTCGTTGTGTAAAGCATTTGTCCTTTTTAATTAGTCCTTGTGATTCGTTGTGTGAACCATTTGTCCTTGTTCATTAGTCATTGAAACTACATGTATGAATCATTTGTTCTAGTTCATTAGTCTTTGTGACTCGTTGTGTGAATCATTTATCCTTGTTAATTATTCCTTATGACTCGTTGTGTGAACAATTTGTCCTAGTTCATTATTCATTATGACTCGTTGTGTGAATTATTTGTCCTTGTTCATTAGTCCCTTTGACTCGTTGTGTAAAACATTTGTCCTTGTTAATTAGTCCTTGTGATTCGTTGTGTGAACCATTTGTCCTTGTTCATTAGTCATTGAAACTCCGTGTATGAATCATTTGTTCTAGTTCATTAGTCATTGTGACTCGTTGTGTGAATCATTTGTCCTTTTAATTATTCCTTGTGACTCGTTGTGTGAACCATTTGCCCTAGTTCATTATTCATTATGACTCGTTGTGTGAATTATTTGTCCTTGTTCATTAGTCCCTTTGACTCGTTGTGTAAAACATTTGTCCTTGTTAATTAATCCTTGTGACTCATTGTGAACCATTTGTCCTTGTTCATTAGTCATTGTGACTCATTTTGTAAATCATTTGTTCTTTCATTAGTCATTGTAACTCGTTGTGTGAATCATTTGTCTTAGTTCATTATTCATTATGACTCGTTGTGTGAATCATTTGTCCTTGTCCATTAGTCCCTTTGACTCGTTGTGTAAATCATTTGTCCTTGTTAATAAGTCCTTGTGACTCTTTGTGTGAACCATTTGTCGTTGTTCATTCGTTCTTGTGACTTGTTGTGAACCATTTGTCCTTGTTCATTAGTCATTGTGACTCGTTGGGTAAATCATTTGTTCTAGTTTATTAGTCCTTATGACTCGTTGTGTGAACCATTTGTCCTTGTTCATTAGTCGTTGTGATTCGTTGTGTGAATCATTTGTCCTTGTTCATTAGTCGTTGTGACTCATTGTGTGAACCATTTGTCCTTGTTCATTAGTCATTGTGACTCCTTGTGTGAATCATTTGTTCTAGTTCATTAGTCATTGGGACTCGTTGTGTGAATCATTTGTCCTTGTTCATTAGTCATTGTGACTCCTTGTGTGAATCATTTGTTCTAGTTCATTAGTCATTGTGACTCGTTGTGTGAATCATTTGTCCTTGTTCATTATTCATTATGACTCGTTGTGTGTATTATTTGTCCTTGTTCATTAGTCCCTTTGATTCGTTGTGTAAAGCATTTGTCCTTGTTAATTAGTCCTTGTGATTCGTTGTTTGAACCATTTGTCCTTGTTCATTAGTCATTGAAACTCCTTGTATGAATCATTTGTTCTAGTTCATTAGTCATTGTGACTCGTTGTGTAAATCATTTGTCCTTGTTAATTATTCCTTATGACTCGTTGTGTGAACCCTTTGTCCTAGTTCATTATTCATTATGACTCGTGTGAATTATTTGTCCTTGTTCATTAGTCCCTTTGACTCGTTGTGTAAAGCATTTGTCCTTGTTAATTAGTCCTTGTGATTCGTTGTGTGAACCATTTGTCCTTGTTCATTAGTCATTGAAACTCCTTGTATGAATCATTTGTTCTAGTTCATTAGTCATTGTGACTCGTTGTGTGAATCAATTGTCCTTGTTAATTATTCCTTGTGACTCGTTGTGAGAACCATTTGTCCTAGTTCATTATTCATTATGACTCGTTGTGTGAACTATTTGTCCTTGTTCATTAGTCCCTTTGACTCGTTGTGTAAAACATTTGTCCTAGTTAATTAATCCTTGTGACTCATGTACTATTTGTCCTTGTTCATTAGTCATTGTGATTCGTTATGTAAATCATTTGTTCTAATTCATTAGTCATTGTGACTCGTTGTGTGAATCATTTGATTTAGTTCATTATTCATTATGACTCGTTGTGTGAATCATTTGTCCTTGTCCATTAGTTCCTTTGACTCGTTGTGTAAATCATTTGTCCTTGTGTGAACCATTTGTCCTTGTTCATTCGTCCTTGTGACTCGTTGTTAACCATTTGTCCTTGTTCATTTGTCATCGTGACTCGTTGTGTAAATCATTTGTTCTAGTTCATTAGTCATTGTGACTCGTTGTGTGAATCATTTGTCCTTGTTAATTATTCCTTGTGACTCGTTGTGTGAACCATTTGTCCTTGTTCATTAGTCATTGAAACTCCTTGTATGAATCATTTGTTCTAATTCATTAGTCATTGTGACTCGTTGTGTGAATCATTTGTCCTTGTTAATTATTCCTTGTGACTCGTTGTGTGAACCATTTGTCCTAGTTCATTATTCATTATGACTCGTTGTGTGAATTATTTGTCCTTGTTCATTAGTCCCTTTGACTCGTTGTGTAAAACATTTGTCCTTGTTAATTAATCTTTGTGACTCATTGTGAACCATTTGTCCTTGTTCATTAGTCATTGTGACTCGTTTTGTAAATCATTTGTTCTAGTTCATTAGTCATTGTAACTCGTTGTGTGAATCATTTGTCTTAGTTCATTATTCATTATGACTCGTTGTGTGAATCATTTGTCCTTGTCCATTAGTCCCTTTGACTCGTTGTGTAAATCATTTGTCCTTGTTAATTAGTCCTTGTGACTCTTTGTGCGAACCATTTGTCCTTGTTCATTTGTCCTTGTGACTCGTTGTGAACCATTTGTCCTTGTTCATTAGTCATTGTGACTCATTGGGTAAATCATTTGTTCTATTTTATTAGTCCTTATGACTCGTTGTGTGAACCATTTGTGCTTGTTCATTAGTCCTTGTGACTCGTTGTGTGAACCATTTGTTCTTTTTCATTAGTCCTTGTGGCTCATTGTGTGAATCATTTGTCCTTGTTCATGAGTCCTTCCGACTCGTTGTGTGAACCATTTGTCCTTGTTCATTATTCATTGTGACTCCTTGTGTGAATCATTTGTTCTAGTTCATTAGTCATTGTGACTCGTTGTGTGAATCATTTGTCCTAGTTCATAATTCATTATGACTCGTTGTGTGAATTATTTGTCCTTGTTCATTAATCCCTTTGACTCGTTGTGTAAAGCATTTGTCCTTTTTAATTAGTCCTTGTGATTCGTTGTGTGAACCATTTGTCCTTGTTCATTAGTCATTGAAACTACATGTATGAATCATTTGTTCTAGTTCATTAGTCTTTGTGACTCGTTGTGTGAATCATTTATCCTTGTTAATTATTCCTTATGACTCGTTGTGTGAACAATTTGTCCTAGTTCATTATTCATTATGACTCGTTGTGTGAATTATTTGTCCTTGTTCATTAGTCCCTTTGATTCGTTGTGCAAAGCATTTGTCCTTGTTAATTAGTCCTTGTGATTCGTTGTGTGAACCATTTGTCCTTGTTCATTAGTCATTGAAACGCCTTGTATGAATCAATTGTTCTAGTTCATTAGTCATTGTGACTCGTTGTGTGAATCATTTGTCCTTGTTAATTATTCCTTATGACTCGTTGTGTGAACCCTTTGTCCTAGTTCATTATTCATTATGACTCGTTGTGTGAATTATTTGTCCTTGTTCATTAGTCCCTTTGACTCGTTGTGTAAAGCATTTGTCCTTGTTAATTAGTCCTTGTGATTCGTTGTGTGAACCATTTGTCCTTGTTCATTAGTCATTGAAACTCCGTGTATGAATCATTTGTTCTAGTTCATTAGTCATTGTGACTCGTTGTGTGAATCATTTATCCTTGTTAATTATTCCTTGTGACTCGTTGTGTGAACCATTTGTCCTAGTTCATTATTCATTATGACTCGTTGTGTGAATTTTTGTCCTTGTTCATTAGTCCCTTTGACTCGTTGTGTAAAACATTTGTCCTAGTTAATTAATCCTTGTGACTCGTGTACCATTTGTCCTTGTTCATTAGTCATTGTGATTCGTTATGTAAATCATTTGTTCTAGTTCATTAGTCATTGTGACTCGTTGTGTGAATCATTTGATTTAGTTCATTATTCATTATGACTCGTTGTGTGAATCATTTGTCCTTGTCCATTAGTTCCTTTGACTCGTTGTGTAAATCATTTGTCCTTGTTAATTAGTCCTTGTGTGAACCATTTGTCCTTGTTCATTCGTCCTTGTGACTCGTTGTGAACCATTTGTCCTTGTTCATTTGTCATTGTGACTCGTTGTGTAAATCATTTGTTCTAGTTCATTAGTCATTGTGACTCGTTGTGTGAATCATTTGTCCTTGTTAATTATTCATTGTGACTCGTTGTGTGAACCATTTGTCCTTGTTCATTAGCCATTGAAACTCCTTATATGAATCATTTGTTCTAGTTCATTAGTCATTGTGACTCGTTGTGTGAATCATTTGTCCTTGTTAATTATTCCTTGTGACTCGTTGTGAACCATTTGTCCTTGTTCATTAGTCATTGTGACTCGCTGGGTAAATCATTTGTTCTATTTTATTAGTCCTTATGACTCGTTGTGTGAACCATTTGTGCTTGTTCATTAGTCCTTGTGACTCGTTGTGTGAACCATTTGTTCTTTTTCATTAGTCCTTGTGGCTCATTGTGTGAATCATTTGTCCTTGTTCATTAGTCCTTGTGACTCGTTGTGTGAACCATTTGTCCTTGTTCATTATTCATTGTGACTCCTTGTGTAATTCATTTGTTCTAGTTCAATAGTCATTGTGACTCGTTGTGTGAATCATTTGTCCTAGTTCATTATTCATTATGACTCGTTGTGTGAATTATTTGTCCTTGTTCATTAGTCCCTTTGACTCGTTGTGTAAAGCATTTGTCCTTGTTAATTAGTCCTTGTGATTCGTTGTGTGAACCATTTGTCCTTGTTCATTAGTCATTGAAACTACATGTATGACTTATTTGTTCTAGTTCATTAGTCATTGTGACTCGTTGTGTGAATCATTTGTCCTTGTTAATTATTCCTTATGACTCGTTATGTGAACCCTTTGTCCTAGTTCATTATTCATTATGACTCGTTGTGTGAATTAATTGTCCTTGTTCATTAGTCCCTTTGACTCGTTGTGTAAAGCATTTGTCCTTGTAAATTAGTCCTTGTGATTCGTTGTGTGAACCATTTGTCCTTGTTCATTAGTCATTGAAACTCCGTGTATGAATCATTTGTTCTATTTCATTAGTCATTGTGACTCGTTGTGTGAATCATTTGTCCTTGTTAATTATTCCTTGTGACTCGTTGTGTGAACCATTTGTCCTAGTTCATTATTCATTATGACTCGTTGTGTGAATTATTTGTCCTTGTTCATTAGTCCCTTTGACTCGTTGTGTAAAACATTTGTCCTAGTTAATTAATCCTTGTGACTCGTGTACCATTTGTCCTTGTTTATGAAACAAATCAAACCGAGAAAGGCCACATTTCACCCGGTTTTGGACCTTGCACAAGATTGAGGTCTAACATGAATTCCGTCTAAGAAGTCGTGCCTTTTTCCAGCATGGGATTAATCTTTGGTGAGTTTGGGACGTTTTTGTGTAGGAACTTGTATCCCAAAGCCGTTCCTATCATAGAGTTTGCCAAGCTTTAAAAACCGTGCGCAATCAGGACCATGGCTGGAGCATGCTTAGTTTTTTGTGCATTATGTCGCTATCAACATTCCTCTTTTGTTCCAACAAAGCTCAAGGGACTTTTTGGCTGCAGCAAGGACTCTTACACGGTTTCCTCAAGCCCCATTTCAGTCCATATAATCATAAATAAGAAGTTGAGCTACAAACAAGGAAGATTGGACTATTAGTTTACTTTCTTTGCTTTATGTCCTTTTCATTTCAGCTTTGTCATAGCCTTGGCTGCCGTTTTTGTTGGTTGTTAGCTGCTATTTTTGTGACCTTTAGATGTACTTAGTAATCAAGGGTCAAGATTGTAAGCCTTGGTCTATATAAACCAAGCTAAGCACTTGAGAACTTCAGATTTGAATGAACATTAATACAAATGAAAACCTAATTTTTCCTCTTAAATTCTTTGCTTTGTGCTAGAAGACCCTCCTATGCTTAGTGCTAGGGGTTGAGTGAGTTCTTTGCTAGGTGCTTGAACAAGCTCTTAGTCTTAAACCTTGGCTTTGTGCTTGGTTTATTTCATATCCAATTCACTCGATCCTTAGCATTTGAGTCACGGTTTTAAGCTTGTTTTTCTGTCCATTTTCGTATCCTTAGAGTTTTATTCCAAATTGGTTATCAGAGCTTTGGTTAACAACAAAAATCCTTTCTTTGTGAGTTCATTATACCCTAACCACATTAAAAACACAAAAAAAACAACCATGAGTGAAGAAAGGATTGCTGGAATTGAAACACAAGTTACTCAACTTTCTGAAAAATGTGATTTGTTGCTAGAATCTCTCAATGTTATCATGGCTAATATTCCAACACCACCACCAAGAGGAGGACAACCACCTAGAGGCAGGGGTAGAGGCCGTGGCTTCATGGGTAGAGGACGAGCTCATGGTGGCCGTGAAGAAGAGGAGCTTTCTGATTCGGAGGAATCCATGGCCGAGGCCTTTCATGGAGAGCCCAACAAAGACTTAAAGGTAGAGACTCCTGATTTTCATGGTAGTTTAAACCCCGAGGATTTGTTAGATTGGTTTAGGACCATTGAAAGAGTCTTTGAGTTTAAAGGTTATTCCGATGGCAAAGCTTTTAAAGTTGCAATCTTGAAACTCAAAGGCTATGCCTCCCTTTGGTATGAGAACTTAAAAATCAGAGAAGAAGGGATGGTAAGGAACCTATTAAGTCTTGGTTAAAACTGAAAAAGAAGCTTAATGAGAAGTTTATACCTAAAGAGTACACTCAAGACATTTTCATTAAGCTCACACAACTTAAACAAGACCAACAACCACTTGAGTCATATCTTAGAGACTTTGAACAACTTACTTTGCAATGTGAACTCAATGAGAAGCCCGAACAGAAAATTGCTAGATTTGTTGAAGGGTTAGATACTAAGATTGCTCATAGGGTTAGAATGCAACAAGTATGGTCCTTTGATGAAGCCGTTAATTTGGCTTTAAGGGTTGAGAAAATGGGTAAAGGGAAGGCTACAACCACCAAACCAACCACCAAAACAGCCACCTTTAGACCCCCAACCAGTTTCAAAATTAATGAACCACCCTCTCAAAACAAAACCACCATACTTGACAAGGGAAAAGCAGCCAAACCTCACAAAAAAAGACCATGCCTCTCAAAAAATGTTACCAATGCCAAGGTTATGGTCACTTTGCCAAAGAATGCCCAACCAAGAGAGCCCTTAGTAGCTTTGAAGTGGTTCATTGGGGAGATGATGAGATTCTTGTGTGTGATGAGGAAATGGAGGGAACGGACCATGAAGAGGATGATGTGGTTATGCCGGATGCGGGTCTTAGCTTGGTTACTTGGAGAGTGATGCATACCCAACCCCAACCCTTGGAAATGGACCAAAGACAACAAATCTTAGGTCTAGGTGCACCATTAAGGGAAGAGTTTGCAACCTTATCATTGATGGAGGGAGTTGTACCAATGTAGCCTCTAGTACTCTCATTGAAAAGCTATCTTTGCCC
Source organism: Silene latifolia (assembly GCF_048544455.1). Lineage (NCBI taxonomy): Eukaryota > Viridiplantae > Streptophyta > Magnoliopsida > Caryophyllales > Caryophyllaceae > Silene > Silene latifolia. Next base: position 249,093 of record NW_027413131.1, on the reverse strand, counting down.
ACACAAGACCATCCTAGTCCTTATAAATTAAGGTGGCTTAACAAGGGGGCAGAAGTTAGAGTGGATAAGCAATGCCTTGTAACCTTCTCCATTGGCAAGAACTATTCGGATGAGGCCCTTTGTGATGTTCTACCTATGGATGCTTGTCATCTTCTTCTTGGGAGACCTTGGGAGTTTGATAGGGATTCGGTACACCATGGGAGAGACAACACTTACACCTTCAAGTTTGGCTCAAGAAAGGTCATTCTAACACCACTTCCACCCGTCCTTAAGCATACTACACCACCATCCATGCTTGAGCCTTCAAAAGAGGTATTATTGATCAATGAGGCCGAGATGCTCCAAGAGTTAAAGGGTGATGAAGATGTCTATGCTCTTATTGCAAAAGATGTGGTTTTTGGGCAGAATGTTTCACTTCCTAAGGAGGTCCAAGAGCTCCTCCAATCCTATGAAGATGTGTTCCCAAATGAGCTCCCAAGTGGCTTGCCTCCTCTTAGGGGCATTGAGCATCAAATTGATTTCATTCCGGGAGCTACATTACCAAACAAGGCTGCCTATAGAAGTGATCCTAAAGCTACTCAAGAATTACAACAACAAATTGGAGAACTTGTGAGCAAAGGCTTTGTGAGAGAGTCCCTTAGTCCGTGTGCTGTCCCGGCCCTCTTAGTGCCAAAGAAAGATGGGTCTTGGAGGATGTGTACGGATAGTAGAGCTATCAACAACATTACCATCAAGTATAGGTTTCCCATACCTAGGCTTGATGACATCTTGGATGAGCTTAGTGGAGCTCAATTGTTTTCAAAGATTGATTTAAGGCAAGGCTATCACCAAGTAAGAATCAAAGAAGGAGATGAATGGAAAACGGCATTCAAAACTAAGCATGGGTTATATGAGTGGCTTGTGATGCCCTTTGGTCTTTCTAATGCACCAAGTACCTTCATGAGGCTCATGACCGAGGTACTTAGACCTTACTTGGGCAGATTTGTGGTTGTTTACTTTGATGATATCTTGGTTTATAGTCCTTCCAAGGAAGAGCACCTCAAGCATTTGCAAGTGTTGTTTGAAACTCTTAGGGAACACAAGTTGTATGGCAAGCTAGAGAAGTGTTCTTTTATGCAAAATGAAGTCCAATTCTTGGGCTTTATCATTTCTGACCGTGGCATATTGGTTGATCAAGAGAAGGTTAAGGCAATCAAATCATGGCCTATACCTAAGAATATCACGGATGTAAGGAGTTTCCATGGGTTGGCATCATTCTATAGGAGGTTCATCAAAGATTTTAGCACACTTATGGCTCCTATAACCGAATGTATGAAGAAAGGGGAGTTCAAATGGGGAGACAAGGCTGAATCATCCTTCAATATCATCAAAGAGAAACTTTGTGAGTCTCCTATTCTTACTTTGCCAAATTTCAATAAGTTGTTTGAAGTTGAGTGTGATGCTAGTGGCATTGGCATTGGGGCTGTCCTTGTTCAAGAGCACAAGCCAATTGCTTACTTTAGTGAGAAATTGAGTGGTGCCAAACTCAATTACTCAACTTATGATAAGGAGTTCTATGCTATTGTTCGAGCCTTAACCCATTGGAGTCACTACTTGAAACCACAGCCATTCGTCCTACATTCTGATCATGAGGCTCTCAAATACATTAATGGTCAACACAAGCTCAATCATAGGCATGCTAAATGGGTGGAGTTCTTACAATCCTTCAACTTCTCAAGCAAGTACATAGAGGGGAAAGATAACATAGTGGCTGATGCATTGTCAAGGAGATTCATTATGTTGAGTTTCATGGAGCAAAGGGTCCTTGGGTTTGAGTACATGAAAGAATTATATGTGGAAGACCCGGATTTTAAAGGAGAATGGGAGCTCCTTCAATCTGGCCAAATCAAGCTCAAGAGCAAATACTTGGTTCAAAATGGGTTCTTATTCTTTGGGAACAAGTTGTGTGTGCCTAGGGGACCTTATAGAAACTTATTGATAAGGGAAGTTCACTCCAATGGTCTTGCCGGACACTTTGGCATTCAAAAGACCTATGACATACTCCAAGAGCAATTCTATTGGCCTAAGATGCTTGGGGATGTCCAAGATGTGATCAAGAGGTGTGCTCCTTGTCAACAATCAAAATCCTACTTCCAAACAGGCCCCTACACTCCTTTGCCGGTTCCAAGTCAGCCATGGGAAGACATAAGCATGGATTTCATTGTTGCTTTACCAAGAACTCAAAGAGGGAAGGATTCAATCATGGTGGTTGTGGATAGATTTAGCAAAATGGCTCATTTCATTGCTTGCAAGAAAACCGAAGATGCAACTAGTGTGGCCGAGCTCTATTTCAAAGAAGTGGTCAAGCTACATGGTATTCCTAAGTCCATTGTCTCGGATAGGGATTCCAAGTTCATGAGTCATTTTTGGAGAACCTTATGGAAGCTACTCAAAACAAGGCTCTTGTTTAGCACCTCCCATCACCCTCAAACTGATGGGCAAACGGAAGTTACCAACAAAACCTTGGGGAGGATCCTTAGATGCACGGTTGCAAGGTCATTGAAAGATTGGGACCTCAAACTAGCTCAAGCCGAGTTTGCCTTCAACCGAGCCCCTTCCACAACCACGGGCAAGTCTCCATTTGAGGTAGTATATGGCGTGAATCCTATGATGCCTACTGATTTGGCACCCATCTAAAGAAATACCATTGATTATGATGCTAAGAAAAGGGTTGAACAAATGCTCCATGTCCATGAACAAGTCAAGAAGCAAATTAAGAAGGCTAATGAGGCTCACAAGGCCAAATCCAAGGGTGTTAAGGGAACCAAAAGCTTTGAACCCGGAGATCTTGTTTGGATACACTTGAGGAAGGAAAGATTTCCAGAAAAAAGGAAGAATAAGCTCATGCCTAGAGCTGATGGTCCATTCGAAGTACTTGAGAAGTTCTGGTCCAATGCATACAAGATAAACCTTCCCGGAGAATATGGAGTCCATGGAACTTTCAATGTTGGGGATTTAAGTCCTTATTATGAAGAGATTGAGGAGGATAAGCTCGAGGATTTGAGGGCAAATCCTTTTCAAGAAGGGGAGATTGAAACAAATCAAACCGAGAAAGGCCACATTTCACCCGGTTTTTGACCTTGCACAAGATTGAGGTCTAACATGAATTCCGTCTAAGAAGTCGTGCCTTTTTCCAGCATGGGATTAATCTTTGGTGAGTTTGGGACGTTTTTGTGTAGGAACTTGTATCCCAAAGCCGTTCCTATCATAGAGTTTGCCAAGCTTTAAAAACCGTGCGCAATCAGGACCATGGCTGGAGCATGCTTAGTTTTTTGTGCATTATGTCGCTATCAATGAAACAAATCAAACCGAGAAAGGCCACATTTCACCCGGTTTTGGACCTTGCACAAGATTGAGGTCTAACATGAATTCCGTCTAAGAAGTCGTGCCTTTTTCCAGCATGGGATTAATCTTTGGTGAGTTTGGGACGTTTTTGTGTAGGAACTTGTATCCCAAAGCCGTTCCTATCATAGAGTTTGCCAAGCTTTAAAAACCGTGCGCAATCAGGACCATGGCTGGAGCATGCTTAGTTTTTTGTACATTATGTCGCTATCAACATTCCTCTTTTGTTCCAACAAAGCTCAAGGGACTTTTTGGCTGCAGCAAGGACTCTTACACGGTTTCCTCAAGCCCCATTTCAGTCCATATAATCATAAATAAGTAGTTGAGCTACAAACAAGGAAGATTGGACTATTTGTTTACTTTCTTTGCTTTATGTCCTTTTCATTTCAGCTTTGTCATAGCCTTGGCTGCCGTTTTTCTTGGTTGTTAGCTGCTATTTTTGTGACCTTTAGATGTACTTAGTAATCAAGGGTCAAGATTGTAAGCCTTGGTCTATATAAACCAAGCTAAGCACTTGAGAACTTCAGATTTGAATGAACATTAATACAAGTGAAAACCTAGTTTTTCCTCTTAAATTCTTTGCTTTGTGCTAGAAGACCCTCCTATGCTTAGTGCTAGGGGTTGAGTGAGTTCTTTGCTAGGTGCTTGAACAAGCTCTTAGTCTTAAACCTTGGCTTTGTGCTTGGTTTATTTCATATCCAATTCACTCGATCCTTAGCATTTGAGTCACGGTTTTAAGCTTGTTTTTCTGTCCATTTTCGTATCCTTAGAGTTTTATTCCAAATTGGTTATCAGAGCTTTGGTTAACAACAAAAATCCTTTCTTTGTGAGTTCATTATACCCTAACCACATTAAAAACACAAAAAACAACCATGAGTGAAGAAAGGATTGCTGGAATTGAAACACAAGTTACTCAACTTTCTGAAAAATGTGATTTGTTGCTAGAATCTCTCAATGTTATCATGGCTAATATTCCAACACCACCACCAAGAGGAGGACAACCACCTAGAGGCAGGGGTAGAGGCCGTGGCTTCATGGGTAGAGGACGAGCTCATGGTGGCCGTGAAGAAGAGGAGCTTTCTGATTCGGAGGAATCCATGGCCGAGGCCTTTCATGGAGAGCCCAACAAAGACTTAAAGGTAGAGATTCCTGATTTTCATGGTATTTTAAACCCCGAGGATTTGTTAGATTGGTTTAGGACCATTGAAAGAGTCTTTGAGTTTAAAGGTTATTCCGATGGCAAAGCTTTTAAAGTTGCAATCTTGAAACTCAAAGGCTATGCCTCCCTTTGGTATGAGAACTTAAAAAATCAGAGAAGAAGGGATGGTAAGGAACCTATTAAGTCTTGGTTAAAACTGAAAAAGAAGCTTAATGAGAAGTTTATACCTAAAGAGTACACTCAAGACATTTTCATTAAGCTCACACAACTTAAACAAGACCAACAACCACTTGAGTCATATCTTAGAGACTTTGAACAACTTACTTTGCAATGTGAACTCAATGAGAAGCCCGAACAGAAAATTGCTAGATTTGTTGAAGGGTTAGATACTAAGATTGCTCATAGGGTTAGAATGCAACAAGTATGGTCCTTTGATGAAGCCGTTAATTTGGCTTTAAGGGTTGAGAAAATGGGTAAAGGGAAGGCTACAACCACCAAACCAACCACCAAAACAGCCACCTTTAGACCCCCAACCAGTTTCAAAATTAATGAACCACCCTCTCAAAACAAAACCACCATACTTGACAAGGGAAAAGCAACCGAAACCTCACAAAAAAAGACCATGCCTCTCAAAAAATGTTACCAATGCCAAGGTTATGGTCACTTTGCCAAAGAATGCCCAACCAAGAGAGCCCTTAGTAGCTTTGAAGTGGTTCATTGGGGAGATGATGAGATTCTTGTGTGTGATGAGGAAATGGAGGAACGGACCATGAAGAGGATGATGTGGTTATGCCGGATGCGGGTCTTAGCTTGGTTACTTGGAGAGTGATGCATACCCAACCCCAACCCTTGGAAATGGACCAAAGACAACAAATCTTTAGGTCTAGGTGCACCATTAAGGGAAGAGTTTGCAACCTTATCATTGATGGAGGGAGTTGTACCAATGTAGCCTCTAGTACTCTCATTGAAAAGCTATCTTTGCCCACACAAGACCATCCTAGTCCTTATAAATTAAGGTGGCTTAACAAAGGGGCAGAAGTTAGAGTGGATAAGCAATGCCTTGTAACCTTCTCCATTGGCAAGAACTATTCGGATGAGGCCCTTTGTGATGTTCTACCTATGGATGCTTGTCATCTTCTTCTTGGGAGACCTTGGGAGTTTGATAGGGATTCGGTACACCATGGGAGAGACAACACTTACACCTTCAAGTTTGGCTCAAGAAAGGTCATTCTAACACCACTTCCACCCGTCCTTAAGCATACTACACCACCATCCATGCTTGAGCCTTCAAAAGAGGTATTATTGATCAATGAGGCCGAGATGCTCCAAGAGTTAAAGGGTGATGAAGATGTCTATGCTCTTATTGCAAAAGATGTGGTTTTTGGGCAGAATGTTTCACTTCCTAAGGAGGTCCAAGAGCTCCTCCAATCCTATGAAGATGTGTTCCCAAATGAGCTCCCAAGTGGCTTGCCTCCTCTTAGGGGCATTGAGCATCAAATTGATTTCATTCCGGGAGCTACATTACCAAACAAGGCTGCCTATAGAAGTGATCCTAAAGCTACTCAAGAATTACAACAACAAATTGGAGAACTTGTGAGCAAAGGCTTTGTGAGAGAGTCCCTTAGTCCGTGTGTTGTCCCGGCCCTCTTAGTGCCAAAGAAAGATGGGTCTTGGAGGATGTGTACGGATAGTAGAGCTATCAACAACATTACCATCAAGTATAGGTTTCCCATACCTAGGCTTGATGACATCTTGGATGAGCTTAGTGGAGCTCAATTGTTTTCAAAGATTGATTTAAGGCAAGGCTATCACCAAGTAAGAATCAAAGAAGGAGATGAATGGAAAACGGCATTCAAAACTAAGCATGGGTTATATGAGTGGCTTGTGATGCCCTTTGGTCTTTCTAATGCACCAAGTACCTTCATGAGGCTCATGACCGAGGTACTTAGACCTTACTTGGGCAGATTTGTGGTTGTTTACTTTGATGATATCTTAGTTTATAGTCCTTCCAAGGAAGAGCACCTCAAGCATTTGCAAGTGTTGTTTGAAACTCTTAGGGAACACAAGTTGTATGGCAAGCTAGAGAAGTGTTCTTTTATGCAAAATGAAGTCCAATTCTTGGGCTTTATCATTTCTGACCGTGGCATATTGGTTGATCAAGAGAAGGTTAAGGCAAACAAATCATGGCCTATACCTAAGAATATCACGGATGTAAGGAGTTTCCATGGGTTGGCATCATTCTATAGGAGGTTCATCAAAGATTTTAGCACACTTATGGCTCCTATAACCGAATGTATGAAGAAAGGGGAGTTCAAATGGGGAGACAAGGCTGAATCATCCTTCAATATCATCAAAGAGAAGCTTTGTGAGTCTCCTATTCTTACTTTGCCAAATTTCAATAAGTTGTTTGAAGTTGAGTGTGATGCTAGTGGCATTGGCATTGGGGCTGTCCTTGTTCAAGAGCACAAGCCAATTGCTTACTTTAGTGAGAAATTGAGTGGTGCCAAACTCAATTACTCAACTTATGATAAGGAGTTCTATGCTATTGTTCGAGCCTTAACCCATTGGAGTCACTACTTGAAACCACGGCCATTCGTCCTACATTCTGATCATGAGGCTCTCAAATACATTAATGGTCAACACAAGCTCAATCATAGGCATGCTAAATGGGTGGAGTTCTTACAATCCTTCAACTTCTCAAGCAAGTACATAGAGGGGAAAGATAACATAGTGGCTGATGCATTGTCAAGGAGATTCATTATGTTGAGTTTCATGGAGCAAAGGGTCCTTGGGTTTGAGTACATGAAAGAATTATATGTGGAAGACCCGGATTTTAAAGGAGAATGGGAGCTCCTTCAATCTGGCCAAATCAAGCTCAAGAGCAAATACTTGGTTCAAAATGGGTTCTTATTCTTTGGGAACAAGTTGTGTGTGCCTAGGGGACCTTATAGAAACTTATTGATAAGGGAAGTTCACTCCAATGGTCTTGCCGGACACTTTGGCATTCAAAAGACCTATGACATACTCCAAGAGCAATTCTATTGGCCTAAGATGCTTGGGGATGTCCAAGATGTGATCAAGAGGTGTGCTCCTTGTCAACAATCAAAATCCTACTTCCAAACAGGCCCCTACACTCCTTTGCCGGTTCCAAGTCAGCCATGGGAAGACATAAGCATGGATTTCATTGTTGCTTTACCAAGAACTCAAAGAGGGAAGGATTCAATCATGGTGGTTGTGGATAGATTTAGCAAAATGGCTCATTTCATTGCTTGCAAGAAAACCGAAGATGCAACTAGTGTGGCCGAGCTCTATTTCAAAGAAGTGGTCAAGCTACATGGTATTCCTAAGTCCATTGTCTCGGATAGGGATTCCAAGTTCATGAGTCATTTTTGGAGAACCTTATGGAAGCTACTCAAAACAAGGCTCTTGTTTAGCACCTCCCATCACCCTCAAACTGATGGGCAAACGGAAGTTACCAACAAAACCTTGGGGAGGATCCTTAGATGCACGGTTGCAAGGTCATTGAAAGATTGGGACCTCAAACTAGCTCAAGCCGAGTTTGCCTTCAACCGAGCCCCTTCCACAACCACGGGCAAGTCTCCATTTGAGGTGGTATATGGCGTGAATCCTATGATGCCTACTGATTTGGCACCCATCAAAAGAAATACCATTGATTATGATGCTAAGAAAAGGGTTGAACAAATGCTCCATGTCCATGAACAAGTCAAGAAGCAAATTGAGAAGGCTAATGAGGCTCACAAGGCCAAATCCAAGGGTGTTAATGGAACCAAAAGCTTTGAACCCGGAGATCTTGTTTGGATACACTTGAGGAAGGAAAGATTTCCAGAAAAAGGAAGAATAAGCTCATGCCTAGAGCTGATGGTCCATTCGAAGTACTTGAGAAGTTCGGGTCCAATGCATACAAGATAAACCTTCCCGGAGAATATGGAGTCCATGGAACTTTCAATGTTGGGGATTTAAGTCCTTATTATGAAGAGATTGAGGAGGATAAGCTCGAGGATTTGAGGGCAAATCCTTTTCAAGAAGAGGAGATTGAAACAAATCAAACCGAGAAAGGCCACATTTCACCCGGTTTTGGACCTTGCACAAGATTGAGGTCTAACATGAATTCCGTCTAAGAAGTCGTGCCTTTTTCCAGCATGGGATTAATCTTTGGTGAGTTTGGGACGTTTTTGTGTAGGAACTTGTATCCCAAAGCCGTTCCTATCATAGAGTTTGCCAAGCTTTAAAAACCATGCGCAATCAGGACCATGGCTGGAGCATGCTTAGTTTTTTGTGCATTATGTCGCTATCAACATTCCTCTTTTGTTCCAACAAAGCTCAAGGGACTTTTTGGCTGCAGCAACGACTCTTACACGGTTTCCTCAAGCCCCATTTCAGTCCATATAATCATAAATAAGAAGTTGAGCTACAAACAAGGAAGATTGGACTATTAGTTTACTTTCTTTGCTTTATGTCCTTTTCATTTCAGCTTTGTCATAGCCTTGGCTGCCGTTTTTCTTGGTTGTTAGCTGCTATTTTTGTGACCTTTAGATGTACTTAGTAATCAAGGGTCAAGATTGTAAGCCTTGGTCTATATAAACCAAGCTAAGCACTTGAGAACTTCAGATTTGAATGAACATTAATACAAGTGAAAACCTAGTTTTTCCTCTTAAATTCTTTGCTTTGTGCTAGAAGACCCTCCTATGCTTAGTGCTAGGGGTTGAGTGAGTTCTTTGCTAGGTGCTTGAACAAGCTCTTAGTCTTAAACCTTGGCTTTGTGCTTGGTTTATTTCATATCCAATTCACTCGATCCTTAGCATTTGAGTCACGGTTTTAAGCTTGTTTTTCTGTCCATTTTCGTATCCTAAGAGTTTTATTCCAATCTGGAATAAAACTCTAAGAACTCGAAATTGGACAGAATTTGAGTGCTAAAACGATTGCCAAATGCTAAGGATTGAGTATGGGGATATGACCTAAACCAAGCACAAAGCCAAGGTTTAAGACTAAGAGTTGGTTCAAGCACAAAGCAATGAACTTACTCAGCCCCTAGCACTAAGCAAAGGAGGTTCTTCTAGCACTAAGCAAAGAATTATAAGAGAGAAAACTAGGTTTTCACTTGTATTAATGTTCATTCAAATCTGAAGTTCTCAAGTGTTTAGCTTGGTTTATATAGACCAAGGCTTACAATCTTGACCCTTGATTACTAGTTACATCTAAGGGCCACAAAAATAGCAGCTAAAGACCAAGAAAAACGGCAGCCAAGGACTATGACAAATCTGAAATGAAAAGGACATAAAGCAAAGAAAGTAAACTAATAGTCCAAACTTCCTTATTTGTAGCTCAACTTCTTATTTATGATTATATGGACTGAAATGGGGCTTGAGGAAACCGTGTAAGAGTCCTTGTTGCAGCCATAAAGTCCCTTGAGCTTTGTTGGTTCAAAAGAGGAAGGTTGATAGCGACATAATGCACAAAAAACTAAGCTTGTTCCAGCCATGGTCCTGATTGCGCATGCGTTCAAAAAGCTTGGCAAACTCTATGATAGGAACGACTTTGGGATATAAGTTCCTACACAAAAACGTCCCAAACTCACCAAAGATTAATCCCATGCTGGAAAATGGCACGACTTCTTAGACGGAATTCATGTTAGACCTCAATCTAGTGCAAGGTCCAAAACCGGGTGAAATGTGGCCTTTCTCGGTTTGATTTGTTTCAATCTCCCCTTCTTGAAAAGGATTTGCCCTCAAATCCTCGAGCTTATCCTCCTCAATCTCTTCATAATAAGGACTTAAATCCCCAACATTGAAAGTTCCATGGACTCCATATTCTCCGGGAAGGTTTATCTTGTATGCATTGGACCCAAACTTCTCAAGTACTTCGAATGGACCATCAGCTCTAGGCATGAGCTTATTCTTCCTTTTTTCTGGAAATCTTTCTTTCCTCAAGTGTATCCAAACAAGATCTCCGGGTTCAAAGCTTTTGGTTCCCTTAACACCCTTGGATTTGGCCTTGTGAGCCTCATTAGCCTTCTCAATTTGCTTCTTGACTTGTTCATGGACATGGAGCATTTGTTCAACCCTTTTCTTAGCATCATAATCAATGGTATTTCTTTTGATGGGTGCCAAATCAGTAGGCATCATAGGATTCACGCCATATACCACCTCAAATGGAGACTTGCCCGTGGTTGTGGAAGAGGCTCGGTTGAAGGCAAACTCGGCTTGAGCTAGTTTGAGGTCCCAATCTTTCAATGACCTTGCAACCGTGCACCTAAGGATCCTTCCCAAGGTCTTGTTGGTAACTTCCGTTTGCCCATCAGTTTGGGGGTGATGGGAGGTGCTAAACAAGAGCCTTGTTTTGAGTAGCTTCCATAAGGTTCTCCAAAAATGACTCATGAACTTGGAATCCCTATCCGAGACAATGGACTTAGGAATACCATGTAGCTTGACCACTTCTTTGAAATAGAGCTCGGCCACACTAGTTGCATCTTCGGTTTTCTTGCAAGCAATGAAATGAGCCATTTTGCTGAATCTATCCACAACCACCATGATTGAATCCTTCCCTCTTTGAGTTCTTGGTAAAGCAACAATGAAATCCATGCTTATGTCTTCCCATGGCTGATTTGGAACCGGCAAAGGAGTGTAGGGGCCTGTTTGGAAATAGGATTTTGATTGTTGACAAGGAGCACACCTCTTGATCACATCTTGGACATCCCCAAGCATCTTAGGCCAATAGAATTGCTCTTGGAGTATGTCATAGGTCTTTTGAATGCCAAAGTGCCCGGCAAGACCATTGGAGTGAACTTCCCTTATCAATAAGTTTCTATAAGGTCCCCTAGGCACACACAACTTGTTTCCAAAGAATAAGAACCCATTTTGAACCAAGTATTTGCTCTTGAGCTTGATTTGGCCAGATTGAAGGAGCTCCCATTCTCCTTTAAAATCCGGATCTTCCACATATAATTCTTTCATGTACTCAAACCCAAGGACCCTTTGCTCCATGAAACTCAACATAATGAATCTCCTAGACAATGCATCAGCCACTATGTTATCTTTCCCCTCTATGTACTTGCTTGAGAAGTTGAAGGATTGTAAGAACTCCACCCATTTAGCATGCCTATGATTGAGCTTGTGTTGACCATTAATGTATTTGAGAGCCTCATGATCAGAATGTAGGACGAATGGTCGTGGTTTCAAGTAGTGACTCCAATGGGTTAAGGCTCGAACAATAGCATAGAACTCCTTATCATAAGTTGAGTAATTGAGCTTGGCACCACTCAATTTCTCACTAAAGTAAGCAATTGGCTTGTGCTCTTGAACAAGGACAGCCCCAATGCCAATGCCACTAGCATCACACTCAACTTCAAACAACTTATTGAAATTTGGCAAAGTAAGAATAGGAGACTCACAAAGCTTCTCTTTGATAATATTGAAGGATGATTCAGCCTTATCTTCCCATTTGAACTCCCCTTTCTTCATACATTCGGTTATAGGAGCCATAAGTGTGCTAAAATCTTTGATGAACCTCCTATAGAATGATGCCAACCCATGAAAACTCCTTACATCCGTGATATTCTTAGGTATAGGCCATGATTTGATTGCCTTAACCTTCTCTTGATCAACCAATATGCCACGGTCAGAAATGATAAAGCCCAAGAATTGGACTTCATTTTGCATAAAAGAACACTTCTCTAGCTTGCCATACAACTTGTGTTCCCTAAGAGTTTCAAACAACACTTGCAAATGCTTGAGGTGCTCTTCCTTGGAAGGACTATAAACCAAGATATCATCAAAGTAAACAACCACAAATCTGCCCAAATAAGGTCTAAGTACCTCGGTCATGAGCCTCATGAAGGTACTTGGTGCATTAGAAAGACCAAATGGCATGACAAGCCATTCATACAACCCATGTTTTGTTTTGAATGCGGTTTTCCATTCATCTCCTTCTTTGATTCTTACTTGGTGATAGCCTTGCCTTAAATCAATCTTTGAAAACAATTGAGCTCCACTAAGCTCATCCAAGATGTCATCAAGCCTAGGTATGGGAAACCTATACTTGATGGTAATGTTGTTGATAGCTCTACTATCCGTACACATCCTCCAAGACCCATCTTTCTTTGGCACTAAGAGGGCCGGGACAAAGACACGGACTAAGGGACTCTCTCACAAAGCCCTTGCTCACAAGTTCTCCAATTTGTTGTTGTAACTCTTGAGTAGCTTTAGGATCACTTCTATAGGCAGCCTTGTTTGGTAATGTAGCCCCCGGAATGAAATCAATTTGATGCTCAATGCCCCTAAGAGGAGGCAAGCCACTTGGGAGCTCATTTGGGAACACATCTTCATAGGATTGGAGGAGCTCTTGGACCTCCTTAGGAAGTGAAACATTCTGCCCAAAAACCACATCTTTTGCAATAAGAGCATAGACATCTTCATCACCCTTTAACTCTTGGAGCATCTCGGCCTCATTGATCAATAATACCTCTTTTGAAGGCTCAAGCATGGATGGTGGTGTAGTATGCTTAAGGACGGGTGGGAGTGGTGTTAGAATGACCTTTCTTGAGCCAAACTTGAAGGTGTAAGTGTTGTCTCTCCCATGGTGTACCGAATCCCTATCAAACTCCCAAGGTCTCCCAAGAAGAAGATGACAAGCATCCATAGGTAGAACATCACAAAGGGCCTCATCCGAATAGTTCTTGCCAATGGAGAAGGTTACAAGGCATTGCTTATCCACTCTAACTTCTGCCCCCTTGTTAAGCCACCTTAATTTATAAGGACTAGGGTGGTCTTGTGTGGGTAAAGATAGCTTTTCAATGAGAGTACTAGAGGCTACATTGGTACAACTCCCTCCATCAATGATAAGATTGCAAACTCTTCCCTTAATGGTGCACCTAGACCTAAAGATTTGTTGTCTTTGATCCATTTCCAAGGGTTGGGGTTGGGTATGCATCACTCTCCAAGTAACCAAGCTAAGACCCGCATCCGGCATAACCACATCATCCTCTTCATGGTCCGTTCCCTCCATTTCCTCATCACACACAAGAATCTCATCATCTCCCCAATGAACCACTTCAAAGCTACTAAGGGCTCTCTTGGTTGGGCATTCTTTGGCAAAGTGACCATAACCTTGGCATTGGTAACATTTTTTGAGAGGCATGGTCTTTTTTTTGTGAGGTTTCGGCTGCTTTTCCTTTGTCAAGTATGGTGGTTTTGTTTTGAGAGGGTGGTTCATTAATTTTGAAACTGGTTGGGGGTCTAAAGGTGGCGGTTTTGGTGGTTGGTTTGGTGGTTGTAGCCTTCCCTTTACCCATTTTCTCAACCCTTAAAGCCAAATTAACGGCTTCATCAAAGGACCATACTTGTTGCATTCTAACCCTATGAGCAATCTTAGTATCTAACCCTTCAACAAATCTAGCAATTTTCTGTTCGGGCTTCTCATTGAGTTCACATTGCAAAGTAAGTTGTTCAAAGTCTCTAAGATATGACTCAAGTGGTTGTTGGTCTTGTTTAAGTTGTGTGAGCTTAATGAAAATGTCTTGAGTGTACTCTTTAGGTATAAACTTCTCATTAAGCTTCTTTTTCAGTTTTAACCAAGACTTAATAGGTTCCTTACCATCCCTTCTTCTCTGATTTTTTAAGTTCTCATACCAAAGGGAAGCATAGCCTTTGAGTTTCAAGATTGCAACTTTAAAAGCTTTGCCATCAGAATAACCTTTAAACTCAAAGACTCTTTCAATGGTCCTAAACCAATCTAACAAATCCTCGGGGTTTAAACTACCATGAAAATCAGGAATTTCTACCTTTAAGTCTTTGTTGGGCTCTCCATGAAAGGCCTCGGCCATGGACTCCTCCGAATCAGAAAGCTCTTCCTCCTCACGGCCACCATGAGCTCGTCCTCTACCCATGAAGCCACGGCCTCTACCCCTGCCTCTAGGTGGTTGTCCTCCTCTTGGTGGTTGTGTTGGAATATTAGCCATGATAACATTGAGAGATTCTAGCAACAAATCACATTTTTCAGAAAGTTGAGTAACTTGTGTTTCAATTCCAGCAATCCTTTCTTCACTCATGGTTGTTTTTTGTGTTTTTAATGTGGTTAGGGTATAATGAACTCACAAAGAAAGGATTTTGTTGTTAACCAAAGCTCTGATAACCAATTTGGAATAAAACTCTAAGAACTCGAAATTGGACAGAATTTGAGTGCTAAAACGATTGCCAAATGCTAAGGATTGAGTATGGGGATATGACCTAAACCAAGCACAAAGCCAAGGTTTAAGACTAAGAGTTGGTTCAAGCACAAAGCAATGAACTTACTCAGCCCCTAGCACTAAGCAAAGGAGGTTCTTCTAGCACTAAGCAAAGAATTATAAGAGAGAAAACTAGGTTTTCACTTGTATTAATGTTCATTCAAATCTGAAGTTCTCAAGTGTTTAGCTTGGTTTATATAGACCAAGGCTTACAATCTTGACCCTTGATTACTAGTTACATCTAAGGGCCACAAAAATAGCAGCTAAAGACCAAGAAAAACGGCAGCCAAGGACTATGACAAATCTGAAATGAAAAGGACATAAAGCAAAGAAAGTAAACTAATAGTCCAAACTTCCTTGTTTGTAGCTCAACTTCTTATTTATGATTATATGGACTGAAATGGGGCTTGAGGAAACCGTGTAAGAGTCCTTGTTGCAGCCATAAAGTCCCTTGAGCTTTGTTGGTTCAAAAGAGGAAGGTTGATAGCGACATAATGCACAAAAAACTAAGCTTGTTCCAGCCATGGTCCTGATTGCGCGCGGTTCAAAAAGCTTGGCAAACTCTATGATAGGAACGGCTTTGGGATATAAGTTCCTACACAAAAACGTCCCAAACTCACCAAAGATTAATCCCATGCTGGAAAATGGCATGACTTCTTAGACGGAATTCATGTTAGACCTCAATCTAGTGCAAGGTCCAAAACCGGGTGAAATGTGGCCTTTCTCGGTTTGATTTGTTTCACAATCAACATTCCTCTTTTGTTCCAACAAAGCTCAAGGGACTTTTTGGCTGCAGCAAGGACTCTTACACGGTTTCCTCAAGCCCCATTTCAGTCCATATAATCATAAATAAGAAGTTGAGCTACAAACAAGGAAGATTGGACTATTAGTTTACTTTCTTTGCTTTATGTCCTTTTCATTTCAGCTTTGTCATAGCCTTGGCTGCCGTTTTTATTGGTTGTTAGCTGCTATTTTTGTGACCTTTAGATGTACTTAGTAATCAAGGGTCAAGATTGTAAGCCTTGGTCTATATAAACCAAGCTAAGCACTTGAGAACTTCAGATTTGAATGAACATTAATACAAGTGAAAACCTAGTTTTTTCTCTTAAATTCTTTGCTTTGTGCTAGAAGACCCTCCTATGCTTAGTGCTAGGGGTTGAGTGAGTTCTTTGCTAGGTGCTTGAACAAGCTCTTAGTCTTAAACCTTGGCTTTGTGCTTGGTTTATTTCATATCCAATTCACTCGATCCTTAGCATTTGAGTCACGGTTTTAAGCTTGTTTTTCTGTCCATTTTCGTATCCTTAGAGTTTTATTCCAGTTTATTAGTCATTGTGATTCGTTATGTAAATCATTTGTTCTAGTTCATTAGTCATTGTGACTCGTTGTGTGAATCATTTGATTTAGTTCATTATTCATTATGCCTCGTTGTGTGAATCATTTGTCCTTGTTCATTCGTCCTTGTGACTCGTTGTGAACCATTTGTCCTTGTTCATTTGTCATTGTGACTCGTTGTGTAAATCATTTGTTCTAGTTCATTAGTCATTGTGACTCGTTGTGTGAATCATTTGTCCTTGTTAATTATTCCTTGTGACTTGTTGTGTGAAACATTTGTCCTTGTTCATTAGTCATTGAAACTCCTTGTATGAATCATTTGTTCTAGTTCATTAGTCATTGTGACTCGTTGTGTGAATCATTTGTCCTTGTTAATTATTCCTTGTGACTCGTTGTGAACCATTTGTCCTTGTTCATTAGTCATTGTGACTCGCTGGGTAAATCATTTGTTCTATTTTATTAGTCCTTATGACTCGTTGTGTGAACCATTTGTGCTTGTTCATTAGTCCTTGTGACTCGTTGTGTGAACCATTTGTTCTTTTTCATTAGTCCTTGTGGCTCATTTAGTGAGTCATTTGTCCTTGTTCATTAGTCCTTGTGACTCGTTGTGTGAACCATTTGTCCTTGTTCATTATTCATTGTGACTCCTTGTGTGAATCATTTGTTCTAGTTCATTAGTCATTGTGACTCGTTGTGTGAATCATTTGTCCTTGTTCATTATTCATTATGAATTGTTGTGTGAATTATTTGTCCTTGTTCATTAGTCCCTTTGATTCGTTGTGCAAAGCATTTGTCCTTGTTAATTAGTCCTTGTGATTCGTTGTGTGAACCATTTGTCCTTGTTCATTAATCATTGAAACTCCTTGTATGAATCAATTGTTCTAGTTCATTAGTCATTGTGACTCGTTGTGTGAATCATTTGTCCTTGTTAATTATTCCTTATGACTCGTTGTGTGAACCCTTTGTCCTAGTTCATTATTCATTATGACTCGTTGTGTGAATTATTTGTCCTTGTTCATTAGTCCCTTTGACTCGTTGTGTAAAGCATTTGTCCTTGTTAATTAGTCCTTGTGATTCGTTGTGTGAACCATTTGTCCTTGTTCATTAGTCATTGAAACTCCGTGTATGAATCATTTGTTCTAGTTCATTAGTCATTGTGACTCGTTGTGTGAACCATTTGTCCTAGTTCATTATTCATTATGACTCGTTGTGTGAATTATTTGTCCTTGTTCATTAGTCCCTTTGACTCGTTGTGTAAAACATTTGTCCTTGTTAATTAATCCTTGTGACTCGTTGTGAACCATTTGTCCTTGTTCATTAGTCATTGTGACTCATTTTGTAAATCATTTGTTCTTTCATTAGTCATTGTAACTCGTTGTGTGAATCATTTGTCTTAGTTCATTAATCATTATGACTCATTGTGTGAATCATTTGTCCTTGTCCATTAGTCCCTTTGACTCGTTGTGTAAATCATTTGTCCTTGTTAATAAGTCCTTGTGACTCTTTGTGTGAACCATTTGTCCTTGTTCATTCGTTCTTGTGACTCGTTGTGAACCATTTGTCCTTGTTCATTAGTCATTGTGGCTCGTTAGGTAAATCATTTGTTCTAGTTTATTAGTCCTTATGACTCGTTGTGTGAACCATTTGTTCTTGTTCATTAGTCCTTGTGACTCGTTGTGTGAACCATTTGCTCTTTTTCATTAGTCCTTGTGATTCATTGTGTGAATCATTTGTCCTTGTTCATTAGTCCTTGTGACTCGTTGTGTGAACCATTTGTCCTTGTTCATTAGTCATTGTGACTCCTTGTGTGAATCATTTGTTCTAGTTCATTTGTCATTGTGACTCGTTGTGTGAATCATTTGTCCTTGTTCATTAGTCATTGTGACTCCTTGTGTGAATCATTTGTTCTAGTTCATTAGTCATTGTGACTCGTTGTGTGAATCATTTGTCCTTGTTCATTATTCATTATGAATCGTTGTGTGAATTATTTGTCCTTGTTCATTAGTCCCTTTGATTCGTTGTGTAAAGCATTTGTCCTTGTTAATTAGTCCTTGTGATTCGTTGTGTGAACCATTTGTCCTTGTTCATTAGTCATTGAAACTCCTTGTATGAATCATTTGTTCTAGTTCATTAGTCATTGTGACTCGTTGTGTGAATCAATTGTCCTTGTTAATTATTCCTTGTGACTCGTTGTGAGAACCATTTGTCCTAGTTCATTATTCATTATGACTCGTTGTTTGAACTATTTGTCCTTGTTCATTAGTCCCTTTGACTCGTTGTGTAAAACATTTGTCCTAGTTAATTAATCCTTGTGACTCGTGTACCATTTGTCCTTGTTCATTAGTCATTGTGATTCGTTATGTAAATCATTTGTTCTAGTTCATTAGTCATTGTGACTCGTTGTGTGAATCATTTGATTTAGTTCATTATTCATTATGACTCGTTGTGTGAATCATTTGTCCTTGTCCATTAGTTCCTTTGACTCGTTGTGTAAATCATTTGTCATTGTTAATTAGTCCTTGTGTGAACCATTTGTCCTTGTTCATTCGTCCTTGTGACTCGTTGTGAACCATTTGTCCTTGTTCATTTGTCATCGTGACTCGTTGTGTAAATCATTTGTTCTAGTTCATTAGTCATTGTGACTCGTTGTGTGAATCATTTGTCCTTGTTAATTATTCCTTGTGACTCGTTGTGTGAACCATTTGTCCTTGTTCATTAGTCATTGAAACTCCTTGTATGAATCATTTGTTCTAATTCATTAGTCATTGTGACTCGTTGTGTGAATCATTTGTCCTTGTTAATTATTCCTTGTGACTCGTTGTGTGAACCATTTGTCCTAGTTCATTATTCATTATGACTCGTTGTGTGAATTATTTGTCCTTGTTCATTAGTCCCTTTGACTCGTTGTGTAAAACATTTGTCCTTGTTAATTAATCTTTGTGACTCGTTGTGAACCATTTGTCCTTGTTCATTAGTCATTGTGACTCGTTTTGTAAATCATTTGTTCTAGTTCATTAGTCATTGTAACTCGTTGTGTGAATCATTTGTCTTAGTTCATTATTCATTATGACTCGTTGTGTGAATCATTTGTCCTTGTCCATTAGTCCCTTTGACTCGTTGTGTAAATCATTTGTCCTTGTTAATTAGTCCTTGTGACTCTTTGTGTGAACCATTTGTCCTTGTTCATTCGTCCTTGTGACTCGTTGTGAACCATTTGTCCTTGTTCATTAGTCATTGTGACTCGCTGGGTAAATCATTTGTTCTATTTTATTAGTCCTTATGACTCGTTGTGTGAACCATTTGTGCTTGTTCATTAGTCCTTGTGACTCGTTGTGTGAACCATTTGTTCTTTTTCATTAGTCCTTGTGGCTCATTGTGTGAATCATTTGTCCTTGTTCATTAGTCCTTCCGACTCGTTGTGTGAACCATTTGTCCTTGTTCATTATTCATTGTGACTCCTTGTGTGAATCATTTGTTCTAGTTCATTAGTCATTGTGACTCGTTGTGTGAATCATTTGTCCTAGTTCATTATTCATTATGACTCGTTGTGTGAATTATTTGTCCTTGTTCATTAATCCCTTTGACTCGTTGTGTAAAGCATTTGTCCTTGTTAATTAGTCCTTGTGATTCGTTGTGTGAACAATTTGTCCTTGTTCATTAGTCATTGAAACTACATGTATGAATCATTTGTTCTAGTTCATTAGTCATTGTGACTCGTTGTGTGAATCATTTGTCCTTGTTAATTATTCCTTATGACTCGTTGTGTGAACCATTTGTCCTAGTTCATTATTCATTATGACTCGTTGTGTGAATTATTTGTCCTTGTTCATTAGTCCCTTTGATTCGTTGTGCAAAACATTTGTCCTTGTTAATTAGTCCTTGTGATTCGTTGTGTGAACCATTTGTCCTTGTTCATTAGTCATTGAAACTCCTTGTATGAATCAATTGTTCTAGTTCATTAGTCATTGTGACTCGTTGTGTGAATCATTTGTCCTTGTTAATTATTCCTTATGACTCGTTGTGTGAACCCTTTGTCCTAGTTCATTATTCATTATGACTCGTTGTGTGAATTATTTGTCCTTGTTCATTAGTCCCTTTGACTCGTTGTGTAAAGCATTTGTCCTTGTTAATTAGTCCTTGTGATTCGTTGTGTGAACCATTTGTCCTTGTTCATTAGTCATTGAAACTCCGTGTATGAATCATTTGTTCTAGTTCATTAGTCATTGTGACTCGTTGTGTGAATCATTTGTCATTGTTAATTATTTCTTGTGACTCGTTGTGTGAACCATTTGTCCTAGTTCATTATTCATTATGACTCGTTGTGTGAATTATTTGTCCTTGTTCATTAGTCCCTTTGACTCGTTGTGTAAAACATTTGTCCTAGTTAATTAATCCTTGTGACTCGTGTACCATTTGTCCTTGTTCATTAGTCATTGTGATTTGTTATGTAAATCATTTGTTCTAGTTCATTAGTCATTGTGACTCGTTGTGTGAATCATTTGATTTAGTTCATTATTCATTATGACTCGTTGTGTGAATCATTTGTCCTTGTCCATTAGTTCCTTTGACTCGTTGTGTAAATCGTTTGTCCTTGTTAATTAGTCCTTGTGTGAACCATTTGTCCTTGTTCATTTGTCCTTGTGACTCGTTGTGAACCATTTGTCCTTGTTCATTTGTCATTGTGACTCGTTGTGTAAATCATTTGTTCTAGTTCATTAGTCATTGTGACTCGTTGTGTGAATCATTTGTCCTTGTTAATTATTCCTTGTGACTCGTTGTGTGAACCATTTGTCCTTGTTCATTAGTCATTTAAACTCCTTGTATGAATCATTTGTTCTAGTTCATTAGTCATTGTGACTCGTTGTGTGAATCATTTGTCCTTGTTAATTATTCCTTGTGACTCGTTGTGTGAACCATTTGTCCTAGTTAATTACTCATTATGACTCGTTGTGTGAATTATTTGTCCTTGTTCATTAGTCCCTTTGACTCGTTGTGTAAAACATTTGTCCTTGTTAATTAATCCTTGTGACTCGTTGTGAACCATTTGTCCTTGTTCATTAGTCATTGTGACTCGTTTTGTAAATCATTTGTTCTAGTTCATTAGTCATTGTAACTCGTTGTGTGAATCATTTGTCTTAGTTCATTATTCATTATGACTCGTTGTGTGAATCATTTGTCCTTGTCCATTAGTCCCTTTGACTCGTTGTGTAAATCATTTGTCCTTGTTAATTAGTCCTTGTGACTCTTTGTGTGAACCATTTGTCCTTGTTCATTCGTCCTTGTGACTCGTTGTGAACCATTTGTCCTTGTTCATTCGTCATTGTGACTCATTGGGTAAATCATTTGTTCTATTTTATTAGTCCTTATGACTCGTTGTGTGAACCATTTGTGCTTGTTCATTAGTCCTTGTGACTCGTTGTGTGAACCATTTGTTCTTTTTCATTAGTCCTTGTGACTCATTGTGTGAATCATTTGTCCTTGTTCATTAGTCCTTGTGACTCGTTGTGTGAACCATTTGTCCTTGTTCATTATTCATTGTGACTCCTTGTGTGAATAATTTGTTCTAGTTCATTAGTCATTGTGACTCGTTGTGTGAATCATTTGTCCTAGTTCATTATTCATTATGACTCGTTGTGTGAATTATTTGTCCTTGTTCATTAGTCCCTTTGACTCGTTGTGTAAAGCATTTGTCCTTGTTAATTAGTCCTTGTGATTCGTTGTGTGAACCATTTGTCCTTGTTCATTAGTCATTGAAACTCCTTGTATGAATCATTTTTTCTAGTTCATTAGTCATTGTGACTCGTTGTGTGAATCATTTGTCCTTGTTAATTATTCCTTATGACTCGTTGTGTGAACCATTTGTCCTAGTTCATTATTCAATATGACTCGTTGTGTGAATTATTTGTCCTTGTTCATTAGTCCCTTTGATTAGTTGTGTAAAGCATTTTTCCTTGTTAATTAGTCCTTGTGATTCGTTGTGTGAACCATTTGTCCTTGTTCATTAGTCATTGAAACTCCTTGTATGAATCAATTGTTGTAGTTCATTAGTCATTGTGACTCATTGTGTGAATCATTTGTCCTTGTTAATTATTCCTTATGACTCGTTGTGTGAACCCTTTGTCCTAGTTCATTATTCATTATGACTCGTTGTGTGAATTATTTGTCCTTGTTCATTAGTCCCTTTGACTCGTTGTGTAAAGCATTTGTCCTTGTTAATTAATCCTTGTGATTCGTTGTGTGAAGCATTTGTCCTTGTTCATTAGTCATTGAAACTCCTTGTATGAATCATTTGTTCTAGTTCATTAGTCATTGTGACTCGTTGTGCGAATCATTTGTCCTTGTTCATTATTCATTGTGACTCCTTGTGTGAATCATTTGTTCTAGTTCATTAGTCATTGTGACTCGTTGTGTGAATCATTTGTCCTTGTTCATTATTCATTATGAATCGTTGTGTGAATTATTTGTCCTTGTTCATTAGTCCCTTTGATTCGTTGTGCAAAGCATTTGTCCTTGTTAATTAGTCCTTGTGATTCGTTGTGTGAACCATTTGTCCTTGTTCATTAATCATTGAAACTCCTTGTATGAATCAATTGTTCTAGTTCATTAGTCATTGTGACTCGTTGTGTGAATCATTTGTCCTTGTTAATTATTCCTTATGACTCGTTGTGTGAACCCTTTGTCCTAGTTCATTATTCATTATGACTCGTTGTGTGAATTATTTGTCCTTGTTCATTAGTCCCTTTGACTCGTTGTGTAAAGCATTTGTCCTTGTTAATTAGTCCTTGTGATTCGTTGTGTGAACCATTTGTCCTTGTTCATTAGTCATTGAAACTCCTTGTATGAATCAATTGTTCTAGTTCATTAGTCATTGTGACTCGTTGTGTGAATCATTTGTCCTTGTTAATTATTCCTTGTGACTCGTTGTGTGAACCATTTGTCCTAGTTCATTATTCATTATGACTCGTTGTGTGAATTATTTGTCCTTGTTCATTAGTCCCTTTGACTCGTTGTGTAAAACATTTGTCCTTGTTAATTAATCTTTGTGACTCGTTGTGAACCATTTGTCCTTGTTCATTAGTCATTGTGACTCGTTTTGTAAATCATTTGTTCTAGTTCATTAGTCATTGTAACTCGTTGTGTGAATCATTTGTCTTAGTTCATTATTCATTATGACTCGTTGTGTGAATCATTTGTCCTTGTCCATTAGTCCCTTTGACTCGTTGTGTAAATCATTTGTCCTTGTTAATTAGTCCTTGTGACTCTTTGTGTGAACCATTTGTCCTTGTTCATTCGTCCTTGTGACTCGTTGTGAACCATTTGTCCTTGTTCATTAGTCATTGTGACTCGCTGGGTAAATCATTTGTTCTATTTTATTAGTCCTTATGACTCGTTGTGTGAACCATTTGTGCTTGTTCATTAGTCCTTGTGACTCGTTGTGTGAACCATTTGTTCTTTTTCATTAGTCCTTGTGGCTCATTGTGTGAATCATTTGTCCTTGTTCATTAGTCCTTCCGACTCGTTGTGTGAACCATTTGTCCTTGTTCATTATTCATTGTGACTCCTTGTGTGAATCATTTGTTCTAGTTCATTAGTCATTGTGACTCGTTGTGTGAATCATTTGTCCTAGTTCATTATTCATTATGGCTCGTTGTGTGAATTATTTGTCCTTGTTCATTAATCCCTTTCACTCGTTGTGTAAAGCATTTGTCCTTGTTAATTAGTCCTTGTGATTCGTTGTGTGAACAATTTGTCCTTGTTCATTAGTCATTGAAACTACATGTATGAATCATTTGTTCTAGTTCATTAGTCATTGTGACTCGTTGTGTGAATCATTTGTCCTTGTTAATTATTCCTTATGACTCGTTGTGTGAACCATTTGTCCTAGTTCATTATTCATTATGACTCGTTGTGTGAATTATTTGTCCTTGTTCATTAGTCCCTTTGATTCGTTGTGCAAAACATTTGTCCTTGTTAATTAGTCCTTGTGATTCGTTGTGTGAACCATTTGTCCTTGTTCATTAGTCATTGAAACTCCTTGTATGAATCAATTGTTCTAGTTCATTAGTCATTGTGACTCGTTGTGTGAATCATTTGTCCTTGTTAATTATTCCTTATGACTCGTTGTGTGAACCCTTTGTCCTAGTTCATTATTCATTATGACTCGTTGTGTGAATTATTTGTCCTTGTTCATTAGTCCCTTTAACTCGTTGTGTAAAGCATTTGTCCTTGTTAATTAGTCCTTGTGATTCGTTGTGTGAACCATTTGTCCTTGTTCATTAGTCATTGAAACTCCGTGTATGAATCATTTGTTCTAGTTCATTAGTCATTGTGACTCGTTGTGTGAATCATTTGTCATTGTTAATTATTTCTTGTGACTCGTTGTGTGAACCATTTGTCCTAGTTCATTATTCATTATGACTCGTTGTGTGAATTATTTGTCCTTGTTCATTAGTCCCTTTGACTCGTTGTGTAAAACATTTGTCCTAGTTAATTAATCCATGTGACTCGTGTACCATTTGTCCTTGTTCATTAGTCATTGTGATTTGTTATGTAAATCATTTGTTCTAGTTCATTAGTCATTGTGACTCGTTGTGTGAATCATTTGATTTAGTTCATTATTCATTATGACTCGTTGTGTGAATCATTTGTCCTTGTCCATTAGTTCCTTTGACTCGTTGTGTAAATCGTTTGTCCTTGTTAATTAGTCCTTGTGTGAACCATTTGTCCTTGTTCATTTGTCCTTGTGACTCGTTGTGAACCATTTGTCCTTGTTCATTTGTCATTGTGACTCGTTGTGTAAATCATTTGTTCTAGTTCATTAGTCATTGTGACTCGTTGTGTGAATCATTTGTCCTTGTTAATTATTCCTTGTGACACGTTGTGTGAACCATTTGTCCTTGTTCATTAGTCATTTAAACTCCTTGTATGAATCATTTGTTCTAGTTCATTAGTCATTGTGACTCGTTGTGTGAATCATTTGTCCTTGTTAATTATTCCTTGTGACTCGTTGTGTGAACCATTTGTCCTAGTTAATTACTCATTATGACTCGTTGTGTGAATTATTTGTCCTTGTTCATTAGTCCCTTTGACTCGTTGTGTAAAACATTTGTCCTTGTTAATTAATCCTTGTGACTCGTTGTGAACCATTTGTCCTTGTTCATTAGTCATTGTGACTCGTTTTGTAAATCATTTGTTCTAGTTCATTAGTCATTGTAACTCGTTGTGTGAATCATTTGTCTTAGTTCATTATTCATTATGACTCGTTGTGTGAATCATTTGTCCTTGTCCATTAGTCCCTTTGACTCGTTGTGTAAATCATTTGTCCTTGTTAATTAGTCCTTGTGACTCTTTGTGTGAACCATTTGTCCTTGTTCATTCGTCCTTGTGACTCGTTGTGAACCATTTGTCCTTGTTCATTCGTCATTGTGACTCGCTGGGTAAATCATTTGTTCTATTTTATTAGTCCTTATGACTCGTTGTGTGAACCATTTGTGCTTGTTCATTAGTCCTTGTGACTCGTTGTGTGAACCATTTGTTCTTTTTCATTAGTCCTTGTGACTCATTGTGTGAATCATTTGTCCTTGTTCATTAGTCCTTGTGACTCGTTGTGTGAACCATTTGTCCTTGTTCATTATTCATTGTGACTCCTTGTGTGAATAATTTGTTCTAGTTCATTAGTCATTGTGACTCGTTGTGTGAATCATTTGTCCTAGTTCATTATTCAATATGACTCGTTGTGTGAATTATTTGTCCTTGTTCATTAGTCCCTTTGATTCGTTGTGTAAAGCATTTGTCCTTGTTAATTAGTCCTTGTGATTCGTTGTGTGAACCATTTGTCCTTGTTCATTAGTCATTGAAACTCCTTGTATGAATCAATTGTTCTAGTTCATTAGTCATTGTGACTCATTGTGTGAATCATTTGTCCTTGTTAATTATTCCTTATGACTCGTTGTGTGAACCCTTTGTCCTAGTTCATTATTCATTATGACTCGTTGTGTGAATTATTTGTCCTTGTTCATTAGTCCCTTTGACTCGTTGTGTAAAGCATTTGTCCTTGTTAATTAATCCTTGTGATTCGTTGTGTGAAGCATTTGTCCTTGTTCATTAGTCATTGAAACTCCTTGTATGAATCATTTGTTCTAGTTCATTAGTCATTGTGACTCGTTGTGTGAATCATTTGTCCTTGTTAATTATTCCTTGTGACTTGTTGTGTGAACCATTTGTCCTAGTTCATTATTCATTATGACTCGTTGTGTGAATTATTTGTCCTTGTTCATTAGTCCCTTTGACTCGTTGTGTAAAACATTTGTCCTTGTTAATTAATCCTCGTGACTCGTTGTGAACCATTTGTCCTTGTTCATTAGTCATTGTGACTCATTTTGTAAATCATTTGTTCTAGTTCATTAGTCATTGTGACTCGTTGTGTGAATCATTTGTCTTAGTTCATTATTCATTATGACTCGTTGTGTGAAGCATTTGTCCTTGTCCATTAGTCCCTTTGACTCGTTGTGTAAATCATTTGTCCTTGTTAATTAGTCCTTGTGACTCCTTGTGTGAACCATTTGTCCTTGTTCATTCGTCCTTGTGACTCATTGTGAACCATTTGTCCTTGTTCATTAGTCATTGTGACTTGTTGTCTAAATCATTTGTTATAGATCATTAGTCCTTATGACTCGTTGTGTGAACCATTTGTTCTTGTTCATTAGTCCTTGTGACTCATTGTGTGAACCATTTGTTCTTTTTCATTAGTCCTTGTGACTTGTTGTGTGAATCATTTGTCCTTGTTCATTAGTCCTTGTGATTCGTTGTGTGAACCATTTGTCCTTGTCATTAGTCATTGAAACTACATGTATGAATCATTTGTTCTAGTTCATTAGTCATTGTGACTCGTTGTGTGAATCATTTGTCCTTGTTAATTATTCCTTATGACTCGGTGTGTGAACCATTTGTCCTAGTTCATTATTCATTATGACTCGTTGTGTGAATTATTTGTCCTTGTTCATTAGTCCCTTTGATTCGTTGTGTAAAGCATTTTGACCTTGTTAATTAGTCCTTGTGATTCGTTGTGTGAACCATTTGTCCTTGTTCATTAGTCATTGAAACTCCTTGTTTGAATCAATTGTTCTAGTTCATTAGTCATTGTGACTCGTTGTGTGAATCTTTTGTCCTTGTTAATTATTCCTTATGACTCGTTGTGTGAACCCTTTGTCCTAGTTCATTATTCATTATGACTCGTTGTGTGAATCATTTGTCCTTGTCCATTAGTTCCTTTGACTCGTTGTGTAAATCATTTGTCCTTGTTAATTAGTCCTTGTGTGAACCATTTGTCCTTGTTCATTCGTCCTTGTGACTCGTTGTGAACCATTTGTCCTTGTTCATTTGTCATTGTGACTCGTTGTGTAAATCATTTGTTCTAGTTCATTAGTCATTGTGACTCGTTGTGTGAATCATTTGTCCTTGTTAATTATTCCTTGTGACTTGTTGTGTGAACCATTTGTCCTTGTTCATTAGTCATTGAAACTCCTTGTATGAATCATTTGTTCTAATTCTTTAGTCATTGTGACTCATTGTGTGAATCATTTGTCCTTGTTAATTATTCCTTGTGACTCGTTGTGTGAACCATTTGTCCTAGTTCATTATTCATTATGACTCGTTGTGTGAATTATTTGTCCTTGTTCATTAGTCCCTTTGACTCGTTGTGTAAAACATTTGTCCTTGTTAATTAATCCTTGTGACTCGTTGTGAACCATTTGTCCTTGTTCATTAGTCATTGTGACTCGTTTTGTAAATCATTTGTTCTTTCATTAGTCATTATAACTCGTTGTGTGAATCATTTGTCTTAGTTCATTATTCATTATGACTCGTTGTGTGAATCATTTGACCTTGTCCATTAGTCCATTTGACTCGTTGTGTAAATCATTTGTCCTTGTTAATAAGTCCTTGTGACTCTTTGTGTGAACCATTTGTCCTTGTTCATTCGTTCTTGTGACTCGTTGTGAACCATTTGTCCTTGTTCATTAGTCATTGTGACTCGTTGGGTAAATCATTTGTTCTAGTTTATTAGTCCTTATGACTCGTTGTGTGAACCATTTGTTCTTGTTCATTAGTCCTTGTGACTCGTTGTGTGAACCATTTGCACTTTTTCATTAGTCCTTGTGACTCGTTGTGTGAATCATTTGTCCTTGTTCGTTAGTCCTTGTGACTCGTTATGTGAACCATTTGTCCTTGTTCATTAGTCATTGTGACTCGTTGTGTGAATCATTTGTCCTTGTTAATTATTCCTTATGACTCGTTGTGTGAACCATTTGTCCTAGTTCATTATTCATTATGACTCGTTGTGTGAATTATTTGTCCTTGTTCATTAGTCCCTTTGACTCGTTGTGTAAAGCATTTGTCCTTGTTAATTAGTCCTTGTGATTCGTAGTGTGAACCATTTGTCCTTGTTCATTAGTTATTGAAACTCCTTGTATGAATCATTTGTTCTAGTTCATTACTCATTGTGACTCGTTGTGTGAATCATTTGTCCTTGTTAATTATTCCTTGTGACTCGTTGTGTGAACCATTTGTCCTAGTTCATTATTCATTATGACTCGTTGTGTGAATTATTTGTCCTTGTTCATTTGTCCCTTTGACTCGTTGTGTAAAACATTTGTCCTAGTTAATTAATCCTTGTGACTCGTGTACCATTTGTCCTTGTTCATTAGTCATTGTGACTCGTTTTGTAAATCATTTGTTCTAGTTCATTAGTCATTGTGACTCGTTGTGTGAATCATTTGATTTAGTTCATTATTCATTATGACTCGTTGTGTGAATCATTTGTCCTTGTCCATTAGTTCCTTTGACTCGTTGTGTAAATCATTTGTCCTTGTTAATTAGTCCTTGTGTGAACCATTTGTCCTTGTTCATCCGTCCTTGTGAATCGTTGTGAACCATTTGTCCTTGTTCATTTGTCATTGTGACTCGTTGTGTAAATCATTTTATCGAGTTCATTAGTCATTGTGACTCGTTGTGTGAATTATTTGTCCTTGTTCATTAGTCCCTTTGACTCGTTGTGTAAAACATTTGTCCTTGTTAATTAATCCTCGTGACTCGTTGTAAACCATTTGTCCTTGTTCATTAGTCATTGTGACTCGTTTTGTAAATCATTTGTTCTATTTCATTAGTCATTGTGACTCGTTGTGGGAATCATTTGTCTTAGTTCATTATTCATTATGACTCGTTGTGTGAACCATTTGTCCTTGTCCATTAGTCCCTTTGACTCGTTGTGTAATTCATTTGTCCTTGTTAATTAGTCCTTGTGACTCCTTGTGTGAACCATTTGTCCTTGTTCATTCGTCCTTGTGACTTATTGTGAACCATTTGTCCTTGTTCATTAGTCATTGTGACTTGTTGTCTAAATCATTTGTTATAGATCATTAGTCCTTATGACTTGTTATGTGAACCATTTGTTCTTGTTCATTAGTCCTTGTGACTAATTGTGTGAACCATTTGTTCTTTTTCATTAGTCCTTGTGACTCGTTGTGTGAATCATTTGTCCTTGTTCATTAGTCCTTGTGATTCGTTGTGTGAACCGTTTGTCCTTGTCATTAGTCATTGAAACTACATGTATGAATCATTTGTTCTAGTTCATTAGTCATTGTGACTCGTTGTGTGAATCATTTGTCCTTGTTAATTATTCCTTATGACTCGTTGTGTGAACCATTTGTCCTAGTTCATTATTCATTATGACTCGTTGTGTGAATTATTTATCCTTGTTCATTAGTCCCTTTGATTCGTTGTGTAAAGCATTTGTCCTTGTTAATTAGTCCTTGTGATTCGTTGTGTGAACCATTTGTCCTTGTTCATTAGTCATTGAAACTCCTTGTATGAATCAATTCTTCTAGTTCATTAGTCATTGTGACTCGTTGTGTGAATCATTTGTCCTTGTTAATTATTCCTTATGACTCGTTGTGTGAACCCTTTGTCCTAGTTCATTATTCATTATGACACGTTGTGTGAATCATTTGTCCTTGTCCATTAGTTCCTTTGACTCGTTGTGTAAATCATTTGTCCTTGTTAATTAGTCCTTGTGTGAAACATTTGTCCTTGTTCATTCGTCCTTGTGACTCGTTGTGAACCATTTGTCCTTGTTCATTTGTCATTGTGACTCGTTGTGTGAATTATTTGTCCTTGTTCATTAGTCCCTTTGACTCGTTGTTAAAACATTTGTCCTAGTTAATTAATCCTTGTGACTCGTGTACCATTGTTCCTTGTTCATTAGTCATTGTGATTCGTTATGTAAATCATTTGTTCTAGTTCATTAGTCATTGTGACTCGTTGTGTGAATCATTTGATTTAGTTCATTATTCATTATGACTCGTTGTGTGAATCATTTGTTCTTGTCCATTAGTTCCTTTGACTCATTGTAAATCATTTGTCCTTGTTAATTAGTCCTTGTGTGAACCATTTGTCCTTGTTCATTCGTCCTTGTGACTCGTTGTGAACCATTTGTCCTTGTTCATTTGTCATTGTGACTCGTTGTGTAAATCATTTGTTCTAGTTCATTAGTCATTGTGACTCGTTGTGTGAATCATTTGTCCTTGTTAATTATTCCTTGTGACTCGTTGTGTGAACCATTTGTCCTTGTTCATTAGTCATTGAAACTCCTTGTATGAATCATTTGTTCTAGTTCATTAGTCAATGTGACTCGTTGTGTGAATCATTTGTCCTTGTTAATTATTCCTTGTGACTCGTTGTGTGAACCATTTGTCCTTGTTCATTCGTTCTTGTGACTCGTTGTGAACCATTTGTCCTTGTTCATTAGTCATTGTGACTCGTTGGGTAAATCATTTGTTCTAGTTTATTAGTCCTTATGACTCGTTGTGTGAACCATTTGTTCTTGTTCATTAGTCCTTGTGACTCGTTGTGTGAACCATTTGCACTTTTTCATCAGTCCTTGTGACTCGTTGTGTGAATCATTTGTCCTTGTTCGTTAGTCCTTGTGACTCGTTATGTGAACCATTTGTCCTTGTTCATTAGTCATTGTGACTCCTTGTGTGAATCATTTGTTCTAGTTCATTAGTCATTGTGACTCGTTGTGTGAATCATTTGTTCGAGTTCACTATTCATTATGACTGGTTGTGTGAATTATTTGTCCTTGTTCATTAGTCCCTTTGACTCGTTGTGTAAAGCATTTGTCCTTGTTAATTACTCCTTGTGATTCGTTGTGTGAACCATTTGTCCTTGTTCATTAGTCATTGAAACTACTTGTATGAATCATTTGTTCTACTTCATTAGTCATTGTGACTCGTTGTGTGAATCATTTGTCCTTGTTAATTATTCCTTATGACTCGTTGTGTGAACCATTTGTCCTAGTTCATTATTCATTATGACTCGTTGTGTGAATTATTTGTCCTTGTTCATTAGTCCCTTTGACTCGTTGTGTAAAGCATTTGTCCTTGTTAATTAGTCCTTGTGATTCGTAGTGTGAACCATTTGTCCTTGTTCATTAGTTATTGAAACTCCTTGTATGAATCATTTGTTCTAGTTCATTAGTCATTGTGACTCGTTGTGTGAATCATTTGTCCTTGTTAATTATTCTCTGTGACTCGTTGTGTGAACCATTTGTCCTAGTTCATTATTCATTATGACTCGTTGTGTGAATTATTTGTCCTTGTTCATTAGTCCCTTTGACTCGTTGTGTAAAACATTTGTCCTAGTTAATTAATCCTTGTGACTCGTGTACCATTTGTCCTTGTTCATTAGTCATTGTGACTCGTTTTATAAATCATTTGTTCTAGTTCATTAGTCATTGTGACTCGTTGTGTGAATCATTTGATTTAGTTCATTATTCATTATGACTCGTTGTGTGAATCATTTGTCCTTGTCCATCAGTTCCTTTGACTCGTTGTGTAAATCATTTGTCCTTGTTAATTAATCCTTGTGTGAATCATTTGATTTAGTTCATTAGTCATTATGACTCGTTGTGTGAATCATTTGTCCTTGTCCCTCAGTTCCTTTGACTCGTTGTGTAAACCATTTGTCCTTGTTCATTTGTCATTGTGACTCGTTGTGTAAATCATTTGTTCTAGTTCATTAGTCATTGTGACTCGTTGTGTGAATCATTTGTCCTTGTTAATTATTCCTTGTGACTCGTTGTGTGAACCATTTGTCCTTGTTCATTAGTCATTGAAACTCCTTGTATGAATCATTTGTTCTAGTTCATTAGTCATTGTGACTCATTGTGTGAATCATTTGTCCTTGTTAATTATTTCTTGTGACTCGTTGTGTGAACCATTTGTCCTAGTTCATTATTCATTATGACTCGTTGTGTGAATTATTTGTCCTTGTTCATTAGTCCCTTTGACTCGTTGTGTAAAACATTTGTCCTTGTTAATTAATCCTTGTGACTCGTTGTGAACCATTTGTCCTTGTTCATTTGTCATTGTGACTCGTTTTGTAAATCATTTGTTCTTTCATTAGTCATTGTAACTCGTTGTGTGAATCATTTGTCTTAGTTCATTATTCATTATGACTCGTTGTGTGAATCATTTGTCCTTGTCCATTAGTCCCTTTAACTCGTTGTGTAAATCATTTGTCCTTGTTAATAAGTCCTTGTGACTCTTTGTGTGAACCATTTGTCCTTGTTCATTCGTTCTTGTGACTCGTTGTGAACCATTTGTCCTTGTTCATTAGTCATTGTGACTCGTTGGGTAAATCATTTGTTCTAGTTTATTAGTCCTTATGACTCGTTGTGTGAACCATTTGTTCTTGTTCATTAGTCCTTGTGACTCGTTGTGCGAACCATTTGTCCTTGTTCATTAGTCATTGTGACTCCTTGTGTGAATCGTTTGTTCTAGTTCATTAGTCATTGTGACTCGTTGTGTGAATCATTTGTTCGAGTTCAGTATTCATTATGACTCGTTGTGTGAATTATTTGTCCTTGTTCATTTGTCCCTTTGACTCGTTGTGTAAAGCATTTGTCCTTGTTAATTACTACTTGTGATTCGTTGTGTGAACCATTTGTCCTTGTTCATTAGTCATTGAAACTACTTGTATGAATCATTTGTTCTACTTCATTAGGCATTGTGACTCGTTGTGTGAATCATTTGTCCTTGTTAATTATTCCTTATGACTCGTTGTGTGAACCATTTGTCCTAGTTCATTATTCATTATGACTCGTTGTGTGAATTACTTGTCCTTGTTCATTAGTCCCTTTGACTCGTTGCGTAAAACATTTGTCCTTGTTAATTAATCCTTGTGACTCGTTGTGAACCATTTGTCCTTGTTCATTTGTCATTGTGACTCGTTTTGTAAATCATTTGTTCTTTCATTAGTCATTGTAACTCGTTGTGTGAATCATTTGTCTTAGTTCATTATTCATTATGACTCGTTGTGTGAATCATTTGTCCTTGTCCATTAGTCCCTTTAACTCGTTGTATAAATCTTTTGTCCTTGTTAATAAGTCCTTGTGACTCTTTGTGTGAACCATTTGTCCTTGTTCATTCGTTCTTGTGACTTGTTGTGAACCATTTGTCCTTGTTCATTAGTCATTGTGACTCGTTGGGCAAATCATTTGTTCTAGTTTATTAGTCCTTATGACTCATTGTGTGAACCATTTGTTCTTGTTCATTAGTCCTTGTGACTCGTTGTGCGAACCATTTGTCCTTGTTCATTAGTCATTGTGACTCCTTGTGTGAATCATTTGTTCTAATTCATTAGTCATTGTGACTCGTTGTGTGAATCATTTGTTCGAGTTCACTATTCATTATGACTCGTTGTGTGAATTATTTGTCCTTGTTCATTAGTCCCTTTGACTCGTTGTGTAAAGCATTTGTCCTTGTTAATTACTCCTTGTGATTCGTTGTGTGAACCATTTGTCTTTGTTCATTAGTCATTGAAACTACTTGTATGAATCATTTGTTCTACTTCATTAGTCATTGTGACTCGTTGTGTGAATCATTTGTCCTTGTTAATTATTCCTTATGACTCGTTGTGTGAACCATTTGTCCTAGTTCATTATTCATTATGACTCGTTGTGTGAATTATTTGTCCGTTCATTAGTCCCTTTGACTCGTTGTGTAAAGCATTTGTCCTTGTTAATTAGTCCTTGTGATTCGTAGTGTGAACCATTTGTCCTTGTTCATTAGTCATTGAAACTCCTTGTATGAATCATTTGTTCTAGTTCATTAGTCATTGTGACTCGTTGTGTGAATCATTTGTCCTTGTTCATTAGTCCTTGTGATTCGTTGTGTGAACCATTTGTCCTTGTCATTAGTCATTGAAACTACATGTATGAATCATTTGTTCTAGGTCATTAGTCATTGAAACTACTTGTATGAATCATTTGTTCTACTTCATTAGGCATTGTGACTCGTTGTGTGAATCATTTGTCCTTGTTAATTATTCCTTGTGACTCGTTGTGTGAACCATTTGTCCTAGTTCATTATTCATTATGACTCGTTGTGTGAATTATTTGTCCTTGTTCATTAGTCCCTTTGACTCGTTGTGTAAAACATTTGTCCTAGTTAATTAATCCTTGTGACTCGTGTACCATTTGTCCTTGTTCATTAGTCATTGTGACTCGTTTTGTAAATCATTTGTTCTAGTTCATTAGTCATTGTGACTCGTTGTGTGAATCATTTGATTTAGTTCATTATTCATTATGACTCGTTGTGTGAATCATTTGTCCTTGTCCATTAGTTCCTTTGACTCGTTGTGTAAATCATTTGTCCTTGTTCATCCGTCCTTGTGAATCGTTGTGAACCATTTGTCCTTGTTCATTTGTCATTGTGACTCGTTGTGTAAATCATTTTATCTAGTTCATTAGTCATTGTGACTCGTTGTGCGAATTATTTGTCCTTGTTCATTAGTCCCTTTGACTCGTTGTGTAAAACATTTGTCCTTGTTAATTAATCCTCGTGACTCGTTGTGAACCATTTGTCCTTGTTCATTAGTCCTTGTGACTCATTGTGTGAACCATTTGTTCTTTTTCATTAGTCCTTGTGACTCGTTGTGTGAATCATTTGTCCTTGTTCATTAGTCCTTGTGATTCGTTGTGTGAACCATTTGTCCCTGTCATTAGTCATTGAAACTACATGTATGAATCATTTGTTCTAGTTCATTAGTCATTGTGACTCGTTGTGTGAATCATTTGTCCTTGTTAATTATTCCTTATGACTCGTTGTGTGAACCATTTGTCCTAGTTCATTATTCATTATGACTCGTTGTGTGAATTATTTGTCCTTGTTCATTAGTCCCTTTGATTCGTTGTGTAAAGCATTTTGACCTTGTTAATTAGTCCTTGTGATTCGTTGTGTGAACCATTTGTCCTTGTTCATTAGTCATTGAAACTCCTTGTATGAACCAATTGTTCTAGTTCATTAGTCATTGTGACTCGTTGTGTGAATCATTTGTCCTTGTTAATTTTTCCTTATGACTCGTTGTGTGAACCCTTTGTCCTAGTTCATTATTCATTATGACTCGTTGTGTGAATCATTTGTCCTTGTCCATTAGTTCCTTTGACTCGTTGTGTAAATCATTTGTCCTTGTTAATTAGTCCTTGTGTGAACAATTTGTCCTTGTTCATTCGTCCTTGTGACTCGTTGTGAACCATTTGTCCTTGTTCATTTGTCATTGTGACTCGTTGTGTAAATCATTTGTTCTAATTCATTAGTCATTGTGACTCGTTGTGTGAATCATTTGTCCTTGTTAATTATTCCTTGTGACTCGTTGTGTGAACCATTTGTCCTTGTTCATTAGTCATTGAAACTCCTTGTATGAATCATTTGTTCTAGTTCATTCGTCCTTGTGACTCGTTGTGAACCATTTGTCCTTGTTCATTTGTCATTGTGACTCGTTGTGTAAATAATTTGTTCTAGTTCATTAGTCATTGTGACTCGTTGTGTGAATCATTTGTCCTTGTTAATTATTCCTTGTGACTCGTTGTGTGAACCATTTGTCCTTGTTCATTAGTCATTGAAACTCCTTGTATGAATCATTTGTTCTAGTTCATTAGTCATTGTGACTCGTTGTGTGAATCATTTGTCCTTGTTAATTATTCCTTGTGACTCGTTGTGTGAACCATTTGTCCTAGTTCATTATTCATTATGACTCGTTGTGTGAATTATTTGTCCTTGTTCATTAGTCCCTTTGATTCGTTGTGTAAAGCATTTTGACCTTGTTAATTAGTCCTTGTGATTCGTTGTGTGAACCATTTGTCCTTGTTCATTAGTCATTGTGACTCGTTTTGTAAATCATTTGTTCTAGTTCATTAGTCATTGTGACTCGTTGTGTGAATCATTTGATTTAGTTCATTATTCATTATGACTCGTTGTGTGAATCATTTGTCCTTGTCCATTAGTTCCTTTGACTCGTTGTGTAAATCATTTGTCCTTGTTAATTAGTCCTTGTATGAACCATTTGTCCTTGTTCATCCGTCCTTGTGAATCGTTGTGAACCATTTGTCCTTGTTCATTTGTCATTGTGACTCGTTGTGTAAATCATTTTATCTAGTTCATTAGTCATTGTGATTCGTTGTGTGAATTATTTGTCCTTGTTCATTAGTCCCTTTGACTCGTTGTGTAAAACATTTGTCCTTGTTAATTAATCCTCGTGACTCGTTGTGAACCATTTGTCCTTGTTCATTAGTCCTTGTGACTCATTGTGTGAACCATTTGTTCTTTTTCATTAGTCCTTGTGACTCGTTGTGTGAATCATTTGTCCTTGTTCATTAGTCCTTGTGATTCGTTGTGTGAACCATATGTCCTTGTCATTAGTCATTGAAACTACATGTATGAATCATTTGTTCTAGTTCATTAGTCATTGTGACTCGTTGTGTGAATCATTTGTCCTTGTTAATTATTCCTTATGACTCGTTGTGTGAACCATTTGTCCTAGTTCATTATTCATTATGACTCGTTGTGTGAATTATTTGTCCTTGTTCTTTAGTCCCTTTGATTCGTTGTGTAAAGCATTTTGACCTTGTTAATTAGTCCTTGTGATTCGTTGTGTGAACCATTTGTCCTTGTTCATTAGTCATTGAAACTCCTTGTATGAATCAATTGTTCTAGTTCATTAGTCATTGTGACTCGTTGTGTGAATCATTTGTCCTTGTTAATTATTCCTTATGACTCGTTGTGTGAACCCTTCCTTTGTCCTAGTTCATTATTCATTATGACTCGTTGTGTGAATCATTTGTCCTTGTCCATTAGTTCCTTTGACTCGTTGTGTAAATCATTTGTCCTTGTTAATTAGTCCTTGTGTGAACCATTTGTCCTTATTCATTCGTCCTTGTGACTCGTTGTGAACCATTTGTCCTTGTTCATTTGTCAATGTGACTCGTTGTGTAAATCATTTGTTCTAGTTCATTAGTCATTGTGACTCGTTGTGTGAATCATTTGTCCTTGTTAATTATTCCTTGTGACTCGTTGTGTGAACCATTTGTCCTTGTTCATTAGTCATTGAAACTCCTTGTATGAATCATTTGTTCTAGTTCATTAGTCATTGTGACTCGTTGTGTGAATCATTTGTCCTTGTTAATTATTCCTTGTGACTCGTTGTGTGAACCATTTGTCCTAGTTGTGACACCCCTCGTTGAGGTAACTAAAAGTAACAAGTAAATCGTGGCGGAAACACGAGATTTTTAAAACTTTTAAGGCTTCTAATGAAGTCCAACGCGAGGCATCACCAACACGATAATTAAGTTTTGATAGTTAAATTTAAGTTTACAACACAAGTCTATTTATTGGGGAAAAGATATCCCACGAATTAACATAAATTCAAGAGTAGGTGAGTCTATTAAATGATAACTAAATAAGGTCCGAGGTAAGAACTCGCTAGCTCACACGGTCTTCCCCACTTAAGCTTCATCACAAACCTGTCATTCATAATAAATATGAAAGCCACAGTCAGTGGGGAGTAACTCAGGGTTCTCCCAGCCACAATATGTCAAAATACAAGTAATTAAGAATTTAATTAAATAAACAAGCATGAGAGTAAAATACTTACGGTGACGAGAGGATCATGATTAGTATACAAAATACAATAAGAGTAGTTACGCATAAATGAGAGAAGAATAATTAGGTCAAACGGTCAAATATTGACTCAACTCAAATGTAAGACAAATTACAAAGTATAGACTCAAACAAGACAACCCTCAAGACTCCAACCTCTTGGTAGGACGACGATCATAATACGGTCCTAGTCTAAACCTGGCGGACTCTCGGGATGGACGACACCCGATCGACAAACGATACCAAATCGTATCCAAGACTCGAAATATGGTACACCTAACCGTGCCCGAAAGTCGAGTAACCTCAAACGGAACCTTGTCACCTAACCGTGACCCCCGGTCCGAAAAAGGCGGAAGGAAAAATAGCCCAACTCGGAAACAATGGCACCTAACCGTGACCCAATGTCCGAGGGCAAATAAATAGGGAATGTCGAGTAGTCTCACAATGTAAAACGTCACACTCGGGTCCGAACAAGAACCATAACCATTATGCATGATCATAACATTAATGAGTCTTAAAGTAACCAATTATCGATAGGAAAGAAGATGCATGCATAGCTCAATCATTATTAGAAGTCGCAAGTGAAATAGAACAAACAGGGGACTCCCGGTAGGGTGGTGTACCGGCCGCCACCACCGGCCGGGACAACATGCCAAAATCGAGAAATTTAATAAAACTTACATGCACTCCCGGTAGGTCGGTAGACCGACCGCCGATCACCCTACTGGGACTACAAACCAAATTTCAAAAACTCATAAAACCTTCAAGACACTCCCGGTAGGTCGAGAGACCGGCCCGATCACCGGTACTGAATACGCCCAAACTCAAAATCACCTAAAATCCTCGGTGTACTCCCAGCCGGTCAAGTGGGACGAGCCACGATCACCCTACTGGGACTACAGCTTACCAAAATATGTTCAAAAACTTACAGGGGAACTCCCAGTAGGTCAAGAGACTGCCGCCGATCACCCTACTGGGACTACAAACACGCGAATTCAATGCAAAACACTTCCAAACCATTTGAAACCAACAAAAATCGTTTCCCATCAATTGTTTACGTATCCTAGCATGATTCTAACTCGGAAAAACAACATATTTGAGCATGTGAATGGGTAATTTCGGATTCAAGAGATGTAGCATGAGATTTTCATCCAAACATGTGAGAATTGCAAACAAGCATGATATTCAACATCCAAACTAGCACCAATCATGAAAGATACAACTTTTAACATTCATATGAGATTATAACTACATAAAACCACACAATTTTAACATAAAGTCGAGTAACCCATCACCGTTACCTTTTTGCACTTCAATCTTCTAAAGACTCGTCAATGATGTAGCTATCCTCCTCCGGGTTGTCCAAGTTCTCCCTTAGAAAGAAGGGAAATGAGAAAAGGAAGAGAATGGCGCGAAAAGGAACGAGATTGGTGAAGAATTGAGTGAATTATGGTGATTTTAGGGTTGAGAGCAAGGGTTTAACAATGGTGGAGTGGTTGTTGGGAAATTTCAGAAATTACAAGTGAGGGAGATGAAGTTGTGAGGGTTTAGTTGGGGGTTAGTGTAGAGGAAAGAGGAGAGAAAAGACCCATGAGCCAAGTTGAGCCCAATAACTCAAAATGAGTCGGTATCCACTAGAATTTTCGTCCCAAGTCTACTATAACTCGAGACGGAGAATAATATTATTAAAAATCTACACTATTATTACCGTTACGATATTTTATGAAAATAAGCTTTAAATAATAATTATTTAATAAAAATTACTTAAAAGTTTATTTAAAAATATTAAGAAAGTGCGGGGTGTTACAATCATCCCACCTTTTAAAAGTTTCGCCCTCGAAACTTGAAACGAAAAGGTATTACCTTAAGAAAACAAACTAGGGTACTTGGCACGCATGGAAGCCTCCGGCTCCCAAGTCTCTTCTTCTACATCACCACACTTCCACAAAACCTTCACCAAGGGCACCACTTTGCTCCTTAGCTTCTTCTCCTTCTTATCCAAAATCTTAATCGGTCTCTCCTCGAAGGAAAGACTAGGCTCAAGCTCGGGAATCTCATTTTGCAACACATGACTAGGGTCGCTAATGTATTTCCTAAGTTGAGAAACATGAAAGACATCATGAACTTTACCCAAACTCGGGGCAAATCCAACTTATAAGCCACGGCACCAATCCTCTTTATCACTTCATAAGGTCCAATGTACTTTGGACTCAACTTCCCTTTGACTCCAAATCTCTTTACTCCTTTCATCGGGGACACTTTCAAGAACACTCTATCTCCAACTTCAAACTCCAAGGGTCGACGGCGAACATCGGCATAAGACTTTTGTCGATCTTGGGCGGCTTTCATTCTTTCACGGATGAGCTTCACTTGATCAATCGTCTCGGCTAACTTGTCGGGTCCTAGATCACGAACATCACTTGCTTGATCCCAACAAATCGGACTACGACATTTCCTTCCATAAAGGGCTTCATAAGGGGCCATCTTGATAGAAGCATGATAACTATTGTTGTAAGAAAATTCCACCAAAGGTAAGCTCTTCTCCCAACTAGAATGAAAATCAAGGGCACAAGCACGCAACAAGTCTTCTAGAGTTTGAATTGTCCTCTCGGATTGTCCATCGGTAGCGGCATGAAAAGCGGTACTCATCAACAACTTACTACCCATAGCATCTTGCAAAGCTTTCCAAAATCTTGAACAAAACCTCGGGTCACGATCCGAAACGATCTCCTTAGGAACACCGTGGTAACGAACGATCTCATCAACATAAGCACTAGCAAGACGGTCTAAACTCCAAGTCTCTTTGATAGGGATGAACCTAACACACTTGGTCAACCTATCCACAACAACCCATACGGCATCTTTTCCACCAACGGTCTTGGGCAAAGCCATCACAAAATCCATGGAAATGGACTCCCACTTCCATAAAGGAACATCCAACGGTTGTAGCAAACCACCGGGTCTCTTATGCTCAATCTTTACTTGTTGGCAAGTAAGACATCTTCCCACATATGACACAATGTCATTCTTCATGTTAGGCCACCAAAACTGAAGCTTCAAATCTTTATACATCTTGTCTCCTCCGGGGTGAATCGAATAAGGGGATAGATGAGCTTCATCTAGAACTCTCTTCCTCAAATCAACGGCATTGGGCACATACATGCGTCCGCGGTAGCGAAGGTAACCTCTAGCATCAATCTCACAATCCTTTGCTTTCCCTTCAAGGAGCTTGGCTTGAAAACTTTTAAAGGTAGCATCGTCCACAAGGCTATCTAGAATCTCACGGTGAAGAACGGGCTCGGCAACCATAGCACCAAGATAATCAAAACCACTCTCCACAAGTTGCAAACTTAACTTACGAAACTCGGCACAAAGGTCATCGGGGAGCACACGAATAGCACTCAAGGGATGAGTAGACTTCCTACTAAGGGCATCGGCAACCACATTTGCCTTTCCTTCATGATACAACAACTCCATGTCATAATCATTCACCAATTCCAACCATCGTCGTTGTCTCATATTCAAATCCTTTTGGGTGAAGATGTACCTCAAACTCTTATGGTCGGTGTAGATACGGCAATGGACTCCAATGAGGTAGTGTCTCCACATCTTCAAAGCATGAACGATGGCGGCTAATTCCAAATCATGAGTGGGATAGTTCACCTCATGAACTCTCAATTGTCGCGAAGCATAGGCAACAACTCTTCTATTTTGCATGAGAACACAACCCAAACCCATCTTAGAAGCATCACAAAACACATCAAAATCAACTCCATCCTCGGGCAAGGTCAACACGGGGGCGGTAGTCAACCTCTTCTTCAACTCTTGGAATGCACTTTCACAAGCTTCGGTCCACACAAACTGGAGTGTAATGTCCAAGGGTTTAGACAAATACAACAATCAAACCAGCAAACTAAAGACAGTTTCTCAGGAATGTAATAAACTTGTGCTAATTAATAAAATTATGTATTGACCTCCTAAAATCATGAAACTTGGCAGTAAATAACTTTGATATAAGAACTACTTCTGAGCAAAAGACCAGGATTTTTAGAGGACTCAAGGTATTTTTAAGACTCAATTGAACCCGATCGACAGACACAAAGGACTGTAATTGAGACAGTTCTGGGATAATACTTGAAAGGAGGGAACTTGGATATAATTATCAACTGAAAAACCCACAGAATACTCACAGGGGATTAAGCTAATAATTTAAGGTGTTAGAGTTAAGAAATTCCACAGATTACACAGGAAAGACTCAACTAAAACAAACAAAGAAAGCCAAACTATCCACGATCAAAGCACGGAAAGTTTATACTTCACTAACAGTACTTTTAATCAATAACCACAGTCTAAGCACAGGTTATTATCAAGCCTGACTCTAATCTACAGACTAAGCACAAGATTAAGAGGTTTAAATTTGAGAGAAATCTCGGGTTTCATTCATCAATCAATTTGTGTTACAACGATCAGAGCTAAGGTCCTTATATAGGCCTTTTTAGGTTACAAACTTGAAAGAAAAACAACATCCAAGGGTCAGGATCTCTCCTCACATGCTGGTAAGAGCCCAAGTACAATATTACAACGGTTTAAAAGCTCTTAATTGTAAATGGAATGAAAACAAAAGAGAAATGCGTGTGACAGTGACATGTTGTGGTCCTTTCTTTGCATTGCTGGCTTTTCTGTTGAATGTAGGCACTTGAGGACGAAATGATTGAGTCCTTGGCATTAAAATTGGCTCTAGGTTGTATCTGGTTTATGGGAAGACAAGCCAAAAGTTCCTTGCATGCTTTTTCCTCATGGTTTAGCCAGAAATGGAAAGATTGCTTTTGTTGTTTGTCAATTGCTTTGAGTTCTGTCCACTTGGATTTCTAGGACTTGCATTGTGATTCTGCCTTGGACCCCTAGGACTTTTCTGAGCTTAGTTTAATGGCCAACCAGCTGGCCATGGTGGCAGCTGGTGGTTAGGCTTGTACTCGTACCTATTAGCCACTAAACCTAGCCCATTCTCGTTTGCTTCTGAAGTGGTTGTGGTCTGCTGTTTTGGCTGCTTGCTTTTGTGGAGTGTCCTGGTCGGTAGCTCTGCTGCAACCTCCCCGGTTGAACAGGGCTTGTCCTCAAGCCTGGTGACTCCTCCCCCTCAGCATCCTCATAATATGGACTTAGGTCACCTATATTGAAAGTGCCATGCACCTCATACTCTCCTGGTAGATCCACTTTGTAGGCATTTGGACCAATCCTCTCAATAATTTCAAAGGGGCCATCAGCTCTTGGCATTAACTTGTTCTTTCTTCTTGATGGGAACCTCTCTTTTCTTAAATGAACCCACTAAATCCCCGGAACAAATTCTTTCCTTTTCGAGGTACCTTGGACTGTTTCTGTATTTCTCATTGGTCTTCTCAATCTCTCTTTTCACGGTTTCATGGAGTTTCAGCACTGCTTCGCCCCTGGCCTTAGCATCATGATTCATCTCATTTCTTGGTACAGATGATAAGTCTACAGGCATTAGGGGGTTAATCCCATAGACAACCTCAAAAGGACTATGACCAAGATGCAGTTGATGGTGATCTGTTGAAGGCAAATTCTGCTGCTGCTAACTTGATGTCCCAATCTTTTAGACTCTTGCTTACAATACATCTCGAATCCTACCCGGGTTTTGTTGGTGACCTCGGTTTGGCCATCTGTTTGGGGGTGGTGAGATGTCTTGAACAACGATTTGGTCTTGAGTAGCTTCCATAGAGTTTTCCAAAAGTAACTAATGAACTTTGTATCCCTATCTGATACAATTGTCTTTGGAATCCCATGAAGCCTTACAATTTCTTTCGGTATAGCTCAAGAACACTAGCGGATCCTCTCTGTCTTCTTGCAAGCTATGAAATGGGCCATTTTACTGAACCTATCAACAACAACCATGACTGAATCCTTTCCTCTTTGTGTTCTTGGCAGTGCAACAATAAAATCCATGCTCACATCTTCCCATGGCCTGCTTGGTACTGGTAATGGGATATATGGACCAGTTTGGAAGGAACTCTTAGCCATTTGACATCTTGAACATCTCCCGAGAACACTTTGGACATCCCCCATCATTTTTTGCCAATGGAACTGTTCCTGTAGTATGTCCAATGTTTTCTGAACACAAAAATGCCCTCCCAAGCCTCCTGAATGGACTTCCCTGATTAGAAGGTCTCTGTATGAACCTCTTGGGACACAGAGCTTGTTTCCTTGGAATAGAAACCCATCTTGCAGCAAGTATTTGTTCCCTGGAACCCTATGCCCTTCAAACTGTGTGATCCACTCCTCGGAGAAGTCGTGGTCTTCCTTGTACATCTCTTTCATGAACTCAAAACCAAGGACCCTGGTTCCCATAGTTGACGAAGGAGTGCCTCCTTGATAGTGCATCTGCCACTACATTTTGTTTTCCTTCTTTATACTTGCTGGAAAAGGTGAATGATTGCAAGTACTCCACCCATTTAGCATGCCTG
This sequence comes from Silene latifolia, assembly GCF_048544455.1. Lineage (NCBI taxonomy): Eukaryota > Viridiplantae > Streptophyta > Magnoliopsida > Caryophyllales > Caryophyllaceae > Silene > Silene latifolia. The sequence goes on along the minus strand of NW_027413131.1, from coordinate 204,510 downwards.
TGACTCAACTTGTCTTTGGCCATTGATATATTTCAATGCTTCATGATCGTAGTGCAACACAAATGGCTTTGGTTTCAAATAGTGACTCCAATGCATGATCGCCCGATAATTGCATAAAATTCTTTGTCATAGGTAGAATACTTTAACTTAGCTCCATTCAACTTCTCACTGAAGTAAGCTACGGTTTCGAGCTTGGATCAGGACTGCACCAATGCCTACCCCACTGGCATCACACTCTACTTCAAAGAGTTGATCAAAGTCCGCAATTTCGAATAGGAGTCTCACACATCAATTTCTTAATCTTCTCAAAGGATCACTGAGCATTCTCGATCCAGTGGAATTCTCCTTTTTCATACACTCATAATTGGAGCAACAACTGAACTGAAGTTCTTGATAAATCTCCTGTAAAAGGAGGCCAATCCATGGAACCCCCTCACCTCAGTGATTGTTTTAGGAGTAGGCCATGATTGAATGGCCACAATTTTGCCCCGATCAATCGTAATCCCTCTTCCAGAGACAATGTATCCTAGGAATGCCACTTCTTCAACCATAAAAGTGCATTTCTCTATTTTGCCAAATAGTTTTTGTTCCTTGAGGATCCTGAACACGGCTTCAAGATGTTTCGGTGTTCCTGTCACTTTTATAAACCAAGATGTCATCAAAGTAGACCACTGCAAATTTGCCTAAACATGGCCTTAACACCTCAGTCATCAGTCTCATAAAGGTGCTTGGTGCATTAGAAAGACCAAATGGCATCACAAGCCACTCATACAGTCCATGTTTAGTTTTGAAGGCAGTCTTCCACTCATCTCCTTCCCTTATCCTGACTTGATGGTACCCTTGCCCGAGATCAATTTTAGAAAATACCATGGCACCACTGAGCTCATCTAACATGTCATCCAACCTTGGTATTGGGAACCTGTACTTGACAGTGATGTTGTTAATGGCCCTGCTGTCAGTACACATCCTCCATGTTCCATCTTTCTTGGGAACAAGTAGGGCGGGGACTGCACAAGGACCGAGAGATTCCCGACAAATCCTTTACTCATAAGTTCCTCAATCTGGTTTTGCAACTCTTTGGTAGCAGTTGGATCACTTCTATAAGCTGGCCTGTTGGGAAGCACTGAGCCTGGAACAAGGTCAATGTGGTGCTCAATGCCCCTCAATGGTGGTAATCCACTAGGCGCTTCTCTTGGGAATACCTCTTTATACCTCTGAATTAATGGTCTAACTTCAGCAGGTATCTCAGGGCTCCCTTCCTTGCTTACTTCTTTGGATAGTAACATCCAGACAGGTTGTTCTTGCTTCATTTCTTTGATCATGGCTGCTTCAGAAAGAAATAGCACACCATTGTTCTCCTCTGGCATACTTGGACCTCCATAGTTTCTCTGGTTGGGTGGTAATGGGGTCAGAGTAACTTTCTTGCCTTCATGCTTGAAACTATAGATGTTATCCTTCCCATGGTGAGTGGTATTCCTGTCATACTCCCATGGTCTTCCTAAGAGTAGGTGGCAGGCATCCATTGGAACAATATCACACAAGACTTCATCTTTATACACCTTCCCAATAGAAAATGGAACCAAGCATTGCTTGTCCACCCTTACTTCTGCTCCCTTGTTCAACCATCTCAACTTGTAAGGGTTTGGGTGCTCTTGAGTTGTCAGGTTGAGTTTACTAACCATGGCATTTGATGCCACATTTGTACAACTTCCCCATCTATGATCAGTTACAAACCCTCCCCTGGACCGTGCATCTGGTTCTGAATATCAGGGATCTTTGATCAGCTTCCAGAGGTGAGTGTTGGGAATGCATAACCCTCCACAAGACTAAGTTGTGACCTGTATCGGGGGGGCCACAACGCATCTTGTTCTGGTTCTCCTTCGCCTCTACTTCCTCCATTATCGTGGTCTCATCTTCCTCATACTGAACCAAACCTTCTCTCTCCCACTGCTCTACTTCCATTGTTGTCAAGGTTCTCTTAGAAGGACAGTCCTTCCTAAAATGGCCATACCCTTGGCACTGGAAGCATTTAATTTTCCCATCAGATCACGAGATGTGTTGGTTCTAGGATTCACATGACTCTTCCCCTTGTCTGGTGTTGGTTGGGTTGCAATTTTTGGAGTTTCTCCAATCCTAACCCCAGAAAAAGGTTTGAAAGTGGGTCAGTAAGGGGTTTGGAAACAGTGACTTTGGCTTTTCCCATCTTTTCAATCCTCAATGCCAGGTTGACTGCCTCATCAAAGGACCAGACTTGTTGCATTCTAACCCTTATAGCAATCTTAGGATCTAATCCCTCAACAAACCTAGCAATTTTCTCGCTCGGGCTTCTCGGTGATCTCACATTGCAGGGTAAGTTGTTCAAAGCTCCTAAGATAAGACTCAACAGATTGTTGGTCTTGTTTTAGCTGGGTTAACTTGATAAACATATCCTGTGTGTAATCTTTAGCTATAAACTTATCCTTCAATTTCTTTTTAAGTTTTAGCCAAGATTTAATGGGTTCCTTGCCTTCTCTCATTCTCGGCTTTTCGGGTTTCATACCAAAGTGAAGCATAACCTTTAAATTTAAGGATAGAAACTTTGAAAGCTTTCCTGTCAGTATATCCCTTAAATTCAAAGACTCTCTCAACAGTTCTAATCCAGTCTAACAAATCTTCAGGGTTTAAACTACCATGGAAATCAGGAATTTCTACCTTTATATCTTTGTCTCTTTCCATGTAGATGCCCTCTGCCATAGATTCATCAGTATCTGACATGTCTCCTTCATGCTCCTGGTGGTATGGTTGTCCTCTTCCTCCCATGGCAAAGCCTCTCCCTCTACCCCTTCCTCTGGCAGGTTGCCCCCTGGGGTCTGGGTTTGGGATTCTTTCCATGACAGCATGCATAGCATTCACCAGTGTACCTATATTTCTGGCCAGATCTCCAACTGTGGCTTCAATGCCAGCTAGTCTCTCTTCACTCATGGGTTATTTTTTTGTAGTTTTGTTGTAGTTAGGGTAAAAATGAACTCACTTTCCTTCCCAAGACTAACACAAGATAGAATCGTGTTAAAACCTTGCTCTGATATACCAATTTGGAGTGTAATGTCCAAGGGTTTAGACAAATACAACAATCAAACCAGCAAACTAAAGACAGTTTCTCAGGAATGTAATAAACTTGTGCTAATTAATAAAATTATGTATTGACCTCCTAAAATCATGAAACTTGGCAGTAAATAACTTTGATATAAGAACTACTTCTGAGCAAAAGACCAGGATTTTTAGAGGACTCAAGGTATTTTTAAGACTCAATTGAACTGACTGACAGACACAAAGGACTGTAATTGAGACAGTTCTGGGATAATACTTGAAAGGAGGGAACTTGGATATAATTATCAACTGAAAAACCCACAGAATACTCACAGGGGATTAAGCTAATAATTTAAGGTGTTAGAGTTAAGAAATTCCACAGATTACACAGGAAAGACTCAACTAAAACAAACAGCAAAGCCAAACTATCCACAGTCAAAGCACAGGAAAGTTTATACTTCACTAACAGGTACTTAATCAATAACCACAGTCTAAGCACAGGTTATTATCAAGCCTGACTCTAATCTACAGACTAAGCACAAGATTAAGAGGTTTAAATTTGAGAGAAATCTCAGGTTTCATTCATCAATCACCGTGTGTTACAACGATCGAGCTAAGGTCCTTATATAGGCCTTTTTAGGTTACAAACTTGAAAGAAAAACAACATCCAAGGGTCAGGATCTCTCCTCACATGCTGGTAAGAGCCCAAGTACAATATTACAACGGTTTAAAAGCTCTTAATTGTAAACTGGAATGAAAACAAAAGAGAAATGCAGGTGACAGTGACATGTTGTGGTCCTTTGCTGCATTGCTGGCTTTTCTGTTGAATGTAGGCACTTGAGGACGAAATGATTGAGTCCTTGGCATTAAAATTGGCTCTAGGTTGTATCTGGTTTATGGGAAGACAAGCCAAAAGTTCCTTGCATGCTTTTTCCTCATGGTTTAGCCAGAAATGGAAAGATTGCTTTTGTTGTTTGTCAATTGTCGATTCCTGTCCCGACTTGGATTTCTAGGACTTGCATTGTGATTCTGCCTTGGACCCCTAGGACTTTTCTGAGCTTAGTTTAATGGCCAACCAGCTGGCCATGGTGGCAGCTGGTGGTTAGGCTTGTACTCGTACCTATTAGCCACTAAACCTAGCCCATTCTGGTTGCTTCCTGAAGTGGTTGTGGTGCTGTTTTGGCCTGCTTGCTTTTGTGGAGTGTCCTGGTCAGTAGCTCCTGCTGCACAAACTTGGTCTCCTTCTTCAAAAGTTGAGTCATCGGTCTAGCAAGCTTGGAAAAATCTTTCACAAAGCGACGGTAGTAACCCGCCAAACCCAAGAAACTACGGATCTCACCAACATCGGTTGGACTCTTCCACTCAATCACGGCTTCAATCTTCGAAGGGTCTACCATGACACCATCCTTAGATATCACATGGCCTAGAAAAGACACCTTAGACAACCAAAATTCACATTTGGAGAATTTGGCAAACCACTTTTGACGACGGAGGGTCTCCAAAATGATACGGAGGTGATCGGCATGCTCTTCTTCGGACTTGGAATAGATGAGGATATCGTCGATGAAGACCACAACACACTTGTCTAAGAACTCACTAAAGGTCCGGTTCATTTGGTCCATGAAGATAGAAGGGGCATTGGTTAAACCAAAGGGCATCACCTTAAACTCGAAATGTCCATATCTCGTGCTAAAGGCGGTCTTAGGGATATCGGACTCACGAACGGGAATTTGGTGATAACCGGATCTCAAATCAATCTTGGAGAAAGTAGAAGCACCTTTGAGTTGATCAAACAAATCTTCAATTCTTGGTAGAGGATACTTGTTCTTGATGGTAACACGGTTAAGCTCACGGTAGTCAATGCAAAGTCTCATGGATCCATCTTTCTTCTTCACAAAGAGAACTGGAGCACCCCAAGGCGAGGCACTAGGTCTAATGAATCCTTTCTCAATCATCTCATCAAGTTGCTTTCTCAATTCCTTCAACTCGGTTGGCGCCATACGGTACGGGGCTTTAGCAATCGGACCGGTTCCGGGTACAAGGTCGATAGAGAACTCAACATCACGCTCGGGAGGAATTCCGGGCAATTCTTCGGGAAAGACATCGGCGAACTCACAAACCACGGGCACTTCCTCGATCTTCGGTAAGGGAGGGGAGGTAGAAGTCACCACACAAAGAAAGATTTGGTAACCTTTCCTCCTCATACTCATCAACTTCAAAGCGGAAATCAACTTCACACCTTCTTGGGAACGGACTCCTCTATAAGACACACGAGTGCCTAGCGGACTCTTGAGGCGAATCTTTTGGTCTCTACACTCGAATCTTGCATCATACTTTGACAACCAATCCATACCCAAAATTACATCGAATTCCTCAAGGGGAAAACGAAGTAGGTTAGCGGGGAATAAGGTTCCCGAAATAGAGATAGGAATGTCGGAGAAAGTGAGGGAACAAGAGAACATCTCTCCTAAGGTAAGGATATAGAAGTTTCCTCACTAGGAATAGGTTCAATGGCTAGCTTTTCGGAGAATTTGGAAGATATAAAAGATAAAGATGCGCCGGTATCAAATAAAATGAGGCAAGGTTGATCAAAAATTGAGAACATACCCGTAATGATATCGGGATGAGCGGCGGCTTCGGCTCGACTCATGACAAAGATAGTCCCTCTTGGCCTAGCATTTGGAGTAGGAGCATTCTTCTTCTCGGGGCAATCGGCAACACGATGTCCGGGCTTCTTACAATGAAAGCAAGTCAAGGGCTTGCCATAGCATCCAACTCCGGGGTGTAGAGCTTGTCTACAATGGTAGCACTTACCCCTTCTCAAGTTCATTAGTTGGTGTGGGAACTTGTCCTCTAGATTCTTGAACTCTTGGTCCTTGTCCTCCATGGTCTTGCATCCTTGGCACAAACCTCCTCTTGTTGGCATAGTTGGAAGTAGAAGGCACAAATGGTCTCTTGCCATGAAAGTTAGAACGATAAGAATGAGAAGAGGAGTGGATTTTGGAATCTTCTTCAATGGCCTTCAAAGAGCTTTCGGCCCAAATAGCATCATCATAAACTTCCACAAAGGTAGTTGAGCTTCTTCTCACCATGCTTTCCACCTTAGGGTTCAACTTGTTCTTGTAGAAGTAGACACGATCCTCTTCATCTTTCACGAACTTGGAGGCATAATGAGCAAGTTCATTAAACTTGTCGGTGTAGGTTGAATTGATAGCTTCCCTTGCTTGAAATCCATGAATTCCTTCAATCTTTGTTGCTTGAGCTCCTTAGGGTAGAAGCGAGTCTCCACGAGTGACTTGAAGCGGTTCCAATCAAAGTTGGGGTCTTGAGTAGCGGTAGGACCGGTCAAAGTCCACCACCTATCGGCTTCCTTCACAAGAAAGTGAGATGCTAACCTCACCTTGTCCTCCTCTCGGGCATCAAAGAGAGAGAAGTTCTTCTCCATATCACGAAACCATTCCGAGAGAGCAACGGGATCCACCTCACCACCATAGGTCCTAGCCTTGTTCCTTGCTAGTTGACTTGCAATCCAAGCATAGCTTCCTTGACGGTTAGCCTCATGAAGAGGGGGAGCGGGTTGAACATTTTGTTGATTAGCAAGTACTTGAGTGAGGGCTTGCATGATAGCATTTTCCACATTGGTCGCTCGCACCATCTTTTCGCACAAGAGCAAACAAGTTAGAGCCTATCACAAAACATACACAAAAAGGCTACCAACTTAGGTCCTTAATTCTACCCATCTCTCATTCATTATTCAAGGTCAAGTAAGAATTTTAAGTTGGGGTACACGTGTGTGCGTCGGGAGCAATATATGCTCTGATACCAACTGTGACACCCCTCGTTGAGGTAACTAAAAGTAACAAGTAAATCGTGGCGGAAACACGAGATTTTTAAAACTTTTAAGGCTTCTAATGAAGTCCAACGCGAGGCATCACCAACACGATAATTAAGTTTAGATAGTTAAATTTAAGTTTACAACACAAGTCTATTTATTGGGGAAAAGATATCCCACGAATTAACATAAATTCAAGAGTAGGTGAGTCTATTAAATGATAACTAAATAAGGTCCGAGGTAAGAACTCGCTAGCTCACACGGTCTTCCCCACTTAAGCTTCATCACAAACCTGTCATTCATAATAAATATGAAAGCCACAGTCAGTGGGGAGTAACTCAGGGTTCTCCCAGCCACAATATGTCAAAATACAAGTAATTAAGAATTTAATTAAATAAACAAGCATGAGAGTAAAATACTTACGGTGACGAGAGGATCATGATTAGTATACAAAATACAATAAGAGTAGTTACGCATAAATGAGAGAAGAATAATTAGGTCAAACGGTCAAATATTGACTCAACTCAAATGTAAGACAAATTACAAAGTATAGACTCAAACAAGACAACCCTCAAGACTCCAACCTCTTGGTAGGACGACGATCATAATACGGTCCTAGTCTAAACCTGGCCCGACTCTCGGGATGGACGACACCCGATTCGACAAACGATACCAAATCGTATCCAAGACTCGAAATATGGTACACCTAACCGTGCCCGAAAGTCGAGTAACCTCAAACGGAACCTTGTCACCTAACCGTGACCCCCGGTCCGAAAAAGGCGGAAGGAAAAATAGCCCAACTCGGAAACAATGGCACCTAACCGTGACCCAATGTCCGAGGGCAAATAAATAGGGAATGTCGAGTAGTCACACAATGTAAACCGTCACACTCCGGTCCGAACAAGAACCATAACCATTATGCATGATCATAACATTAATGAGTCTTAAAGTAACCAATTATCGATAGGAAAGAAGATGCATGCATAGCTCAATCATTATTAGAAGTCGCAAGTGAAATAGAACAAACAGGGGACTCCCGGTAAATGGGTGGTGTACCGGCCTCAGCCGCCACCGGCTGGGACAACATGCCAAAATCGAAATTTAATAAAACTTACAAGCACTCCCAAATGGTCAAGAGACCGGCCGCCGGTCACCCTACTGGACTACACCAAATTTCAAAACTCATAAAACCTTCACACTGCACTCCCACTCCCACAAGACCGGCCGCCGGTCACCCTACTGAATACGCCAAACTCAAAATCACCTAAAATCCTCGGTGTACTCCCAAATGGTCAAGAGACCGGCCACGGCCACCCGGCTGGGACTACAAGCTTACCAAAATATGTTCAAAAACTTACAGGGAACTCCCAAATGGCCAAGAGAGATGGCCACCGGCCACCCTACTGGGACTACAAACACGCGGATTCAATGCAAAACACTTCCAAACCATTTGAAACCAACAAAAATCGTTTCCCATCAATTGTTTACGTATCCTAGCATGATTCTAACTCGGAAAAACAACATATTTGAGCATGTGAATGGGTAATTTCGGATTCAAGAGATGTAGCATGAGATTTTCATCCAAACATGTGAGAATTGCAAACAAGCATGATATTCAACATCCAAACTAGCACCAATCATGAAAGATACAACTTTTAACATTCATATGAGATTATAACTACATAAAACCACACAATTCTAACATAAAAGTCGAGTAACCCATCACCGTTAACTTTTTGCACTTCAATCTTCTAAAGACTCGTCAATGATGTAGCTATCCTCCTCCGGGTTGTCCAAGTTCTCCCTTAGAAAGAAGGGAAATGAGAAAAGGAAGTGAATGGCGCGAAAAGGAACGAGATTGGTGAAGAATTGAGTGAATTATGGTGATTTTAGGGTTGAGAGCAAGGGTTTAACAATGGTGGAGTGGTTGTTGGGAAATTTCAGAAATTACAAGTGAGGGAGATGAAGTTGTGAGGGTTTAGTTGGGGGTTAGTGTAGAGGAAAGAGGAGAGAAAAGACCCATGAGCCAAGTTGAGCCCAATAACTCAAAATGAGTCGGTATCCACTAGAATTTTCGTCCCAAGTCTACTATAACTCGAGACGGAGAATAATATTATTAAAAATCTACACTATTATTACCGTTACGATATTTTATGAAAATAAGCTTTAAATAATAATTATTTAATAAAAATTACTTAAAAGTTTATTTAAAAATATTAAGAAAGTGCGGGGTGTTACACTAGTTCATTATTCATTATGACTCGTTGTGTGAATTATTTGTCCTGGTTCATTAGTCCCTTTGACTCGTTGTGTAAAACATTTGTCCTTGTTAATTAATCCTTGTGACTCGTTGTGAACCATTTGTCCTTGTTCATTAGTCATTGTGACTCGTTTTGTAAATCATTTGTTCTTTCATTAGTCATTGTAACTCGTTGTGTGAATCATTTGTCTTAGTTCATTATTCATTATGACTCGTTGTGTGAATCATTTGTCCTTGTCCATTAGTCCCTTTGACTCGTTGTGTAAATCATTTGTCCTTGTTAATAAGTCCTTGTGACTCTTTGTGTGAACCATTTGTCCTTGTTCATTCGTTCTTGTGACTCGTTGTGAACCATTTGTTCTTGTTCATTAGTCATTGTGACTCGTTGGGTAAATCATTTGTTCTAGTTTATTAGTCCTTATGACTCGTTGTGTGAACCATTTGTTCTTGTTCATTAGTCTTTGTGACTCGTTGTGTGAACCATTTGCTCTTTTTCATTACTCCTTGTGACTCGTTGTGTGAATCATTTGTCCTTGTTCGTTAGTCCTTGTGACTCGTTGTGTGAGCCATTTGTCCTTGTTCATTAGTCATTGTGACTCCTTGTGTGAATCATTTGTTCTAGTTCATTAGTCATTGTGACTCGTTGTGTGAATCATTTGTTCGAGTTCACAATTCATTTTGACTCGTTGTGTGAATTATTTGTCCTTGTTCATTAGTCCCTTTGACTCGTTGTGTAAAGCATTTGTCCTTGTTAATTACTCCTTGTGATTCGTTGTGTGAACCATTTGTCCTTGTTCATTAGTCATTGAAACTACTTGTATGAATCATTTGTTCTACTTCATTAGTCATTGTGACTCGTTGTGTGAATCATATGTCCTTGTTAATTATTCCTTATGACTCGTTGTGTGAACCATTTGTCCTAGTTCATTATTCATTATGACTCGTTGTGTGAATTATTTGTCCTTGTTCATTAGTCCCTTTGACTCGTTGTGTAAAGCATTTGTCCTTGTTAATTAGTCCTTGTGATTCGTAGTGTGAACCATTTGTCCTTGTTCATTAGTCATTGAAACTCCTTGTATGAATCATTTGTTCTAGTTCATTAGTCATTGTGACTCGTTGTGTGAATCATTTGTCCTTGTTAATTATTTCTTGTGACTCGTTGTGTGAACCATTTGTCCTAGTTCATTATTCATTATGACTCGTTGTGTGAATTATTTGTCCTTGTTCATTAGTCCCTTTGACTCGTTGTGTAAAACATTTGTCCTAGTTAATTAATCCTTGTGACTCGTGTACCATTTGTCGTTGTTCATTAGTCATTGTGACTCGTTTTGTAAATCATTTGTTCTAGTTCATTTGTCATTGTGACTCGTTGTGTGAATCATTTGATTTAGTTCATTATTCATTATGACTCGTTGTGTGAATCATTTGTCCTTGTCCATTAGTTCCTTTGACTTGTGTAAATCATTTGTCCTTGTTAATTAGTCCTTGTGTGAACCATTTGTCCTTGTTCATCCGTCCTTGTGAATCGTTGTGAACCATTTGTCCTTGTTCATTTGTCATTGTGACTCGTTGTGTAAATCATTTTATCTAGTTCATTAGTCATTGTGACTCGTTGTGTGAATTATTTGTCCTTGTTCGTTAGTCCCTTTGACTCGTTGTGTAAAACATTTGTCCTTGTTAATTAATCCTCGTGACTCATTGTGAACCATTTGTCCTTGTTCATTAGTCATTGTGACTCGTTTTGTAAATCATTTGTTCTAGTTCATTAGTCATTGTGACTCGTTGTGTGAATCATTTGTCTTAGTTCATTATTCATTATGACTCGTTGTGTGAACCATTTGTCCTTGTCCATTAGTCCCTTTGACTCGTTGTGTAAATCATTTGTCCTTGTTAATTAGTCCTTGTGACTCCTTGTGTGAACCATTTGTCCTTGTTCATTCGTCCTTGTGACTCATTGTGAACCATTTGTCCTTGTTCATTAGTCATTGTGACTTGTTGTCTAAATCATTTGTTATAGATCATTAGTCCTTATGACTCGTTGTGTGAACCATTTGTTCTTGTTCATTAGTCCTTGTGACTCATTGTGTGAACCATTTGTTCTAGTTCACTAGTCATTGTGACTCGTTGTGTGAATCATTTGTCCTTGTTAATTATTCCTTGTGACTCGTTGTGTGAACCATTTGTCCTAGTTCATTATTCATTATGACTCGTTGTGTGAATTATTTGTCCTTGTTCATTAGTCCCTTTGACTCGTTGTGTAAAACATTTGTCCTTGTTAATTAATCCTTGTGACTCGTTGTGAACCATTTGTCCTTGTTCATTAGTCATTGTGACTCGTTTTGTAAATCATTTGTTCTTTCATTAGTCATTGTAACTCGTTGTGTGAATCATTTGTCGTAGTTCATTATTCATTATGACTCGTTGTGTGAATCATTTGTCCTTGTCCATTAGTCCCTTTGACTCGTTGTGTAAATCATTTGTCCTTGTTAATAAGTCCTTGTGACTCTTTGTGTGAACCATTTGTCCTTGTTCATTCGTTCTTGTGACTCGTTGTGAACCATTTGTTCTTGTTCATTAGTCATTGTGACTCGTTGGGTAAATCATTTGTTCTAGTTTATTATTCCTTATGACTCGTTGTGTGAACCATTTGTTCTTGTTCATTAGTCCTTGTGACTCGTTGTGTGAACCATTTGCTCTTTTTCATTAGTCCTTGTGACTCGTTGTGTGAATCATTTGTCCTTGTTCGTTAGTCCTTGTGACTCGTTGTGTGAGCCATTTGTCCTTGTTCATTAGTCATTGTGACTCCTTATGTGAATCATTTGTTCTAGTTCATTAGTCATTGTGACTCGTTGTGTGAATCATTTGTTCGAGTTCACTATTCATTTTGACTCGTTGTGTGAATTATTTGTCCTTGTTCATTAGTCCCTTTGACTCGTTGTGTAAAGCATTTGTCCTTGTTAATTACTCCTTGTGATTCGTTGTGTGAACCATTTGTCCTTGTTCATTAGTCATTGAAACTACTTGTATGAATCATTTGTTCTACTTCATTAATCATTGTGACTCGTGTTATGAATCATTTGTCCTTGTTAATTATTCCTTATGACTCGTTGTGTGAACCATTTGTCCTAGTTCATTATTCATTATGACTCGTTGTGTGAATTATTTGTCCTTGTTCATTAGTCCCTTTGACTCGTTGTGTAAAGCATTTGTCCTTGTTAATTAGTCCTTGTGATTCGTAGTGTGAACCATTTGTCCTTGTTCATTAGTCATTGAAACTCCTTGTATGAATCATTTGTTCTAGTTCATTAGTCATTGTGACTCGTTGTGTGAATCAATTGTCCTTGTTCATTAGTCCCTTTGACTCGTTGTGTAAAACATTTGTCCTAGTTAATTAATCCTTGTGACTCGTGTACCATTTGTCGTTGTTCATTAGTCATTGTGACTCGTTTTGTAAATCATTTGTTCTAGTTCATTAGTCATTGTGACTCGTTGTGTGAATCATTTGATTTAGTTCATTATTCATTATGACTCATTGTGTGAATCATTTGTCCTTGTCCATTAGTTCCTTTGACTCGTTGTGTAAATCATTTGTCCTTGTTAATTAGTCCTTGTGTGAACCATTTGTCCTTGTTCATCCGTCCTTGTGAATCGTTGTGAACCATTTGTCCTTGTTCATTTGTCATTGTGACTCGTTGTGTAAATCATTTTATCTAGTTCATTAGTCATTGTGACTCGTTGTGTGAATTATTTGTCCTTGTTCATTAGTCCCTTTGACTCGTTGTGTAAAACATTTGTCATTGTTAATTAATCCTCGTGACTCGTTGTGAACCATTTGTCCTTGTTCATTAGTCATTGTGACTCGTTTTGTAAATCATTTGTTCTAGTTCATTAGTCATTGTGACTCGTTGTGTGAATCATTTGTCTTAGTTCATTATTCATTATGACTCGTTGTGTGAACCATTTGTCCTTGTCCATTAGTCCCTTTGACTCGTTGTGTAAATCATTTGTCCTTGTTAATTAGTCCTTGTGACTCCTCGTGTGAACCATTTGTCCTTGTTCATTCGTCCTTGTGACTCATTGTGAACCATTTGTCCTTGTTCATTAGTCATTGTGACTTGTTGTCTAAATCATTTGTTATAGATCATTAGTCCTTATGACTCGTTGTGTGATCCATTTGTTCTTGTTCATTAGTCCTTGTGACTCATTGTGTGAACCATTTGTTCTTTTTCATTAGTCCTTGTGACTCGTTGTGTGAATCATTTATCCTTGTTCATTAGTCCTTGTGATTCGTTGTGTTAACCATTTGTCCTTGTCATTAGTCATTGAAACTACATGTATGAATCATTTGTTCTAGTTCATTAGTCATTGTGACTCGTTGTGTGAATCATTTGTCCTTGTTAATTATTCCTTATGACTCGTTGTGTGAACCATTTGTCCTAGTTCATTAGTCATTGAAACTCCTTGTATGAATCATTTGTTCTTGTTAATTATTCCTTATGACTCGTTGTGTGAACCCTTTGTCCTAGTTCATTATTCATTATGACTCGTTGTGTGAATCATTTGTCCTTGTTAATTAGTCCTTGTGTGAACCATTTGTCCTTGTTCATTCGTCCTTGTGACTCGTTGTGAACCATTTGTCCTTGTTCATTTGTCATTGTGACTCGTTGTGTAAATCATTTGTTCTAGTTCATTAGTCATTGTGACTCGTTGTGTGAATCATTTGTCCTTGTTAATTATTCCTTGTGACTCGTTGTGTGAACCATTTGTCCTTGTTCATTAGTCATTGAAACTCCTTGTATGAATCATTTGTTCTAGTTCATTAGTCATTGTGACTCGTTGTGTGAATCATTTGTCCTTGTTAATTATTCCTTGTGACTCGTTGTGTGAACCATTTGTCCTAGTTCATTATTCATTATGACTCGTTGTGTGAATTATTTATCCTTGTTCATTAGTCCCTTTGACTCGTTGTGTAAAACATTTGTCCTTGTTAATTAATCCTTGTGACTCGTTGTGAACCATTTGTCCTTGTTCATTAGTCATTGTGACTCGTTTTGTAAATCATTTGTTCTTTCATTAGTCATTGTAACTCGTTGTGTGAATCATTTGTCTTAGTTCATTATTCATTATGACTCGTTGTGTGAATCATTTGTCCTTGTCCATTAGTCCCTTTGACTCGTTGTGTAAATCATTTGTCCTTGTTAATAAGTCCTTGTGACTCTTTGTGTGAACCATTTGTCCTTGTTCATTCGTTTTTGTGACTCGTTGTGAACCATTTGTTCTTGTTCATTAGTCATTGTGACTCGTTGGGTAAATCATTTGTTCTAGTTTATTAGTCCTAATGACTCGTTGTGTGAACCATTTGTTCTTGTTCATTAGTCCTTGTGACTCGTTGTGTGAACCATTTGCTCTTTTTCATTAGTCCTTGTGACTCGTTGTGTGAATCATTTGCTCTTGTTCGTTAGTCCTTGTGACTCGTTGTGTGAGCCATTTGTCCTTGTTCATTAGTCATTGTGACTCCTTGTGTGAATCATTTGTTCTAGTTCATTAGTCATTGTGACTCGTTGTGTGAATCATTTGTTCGAGTTCACTATTCATTTTGACTCGTTGTGTGAATTATTTGTCCTTGTTCATTAGTCCCTTTGACTCGTTGTGTAAAGCATTTGTCCTTGTTAATTACTCCTTGTGATTCGTTTTGTGAACCATTTGTCTTTGTTCATTAGTCCTTGTGACTCGTTGTGTGAACCATTTGTCCTTGTTCATTAGTCCTTGTGACTCGTTGTGTGAATCATTTGTCCATGTTCGTTAGTCCTTGTGACTCGTTGTGTGAACCATTTGTCCTTGTTCATTAGTCATTGAAACTACTTGTATGAATCATTTGTTCTACTTCATTAGTCATTGTGACTCATTGTGTGAATCATTTGTCCTTGTTAATTATTCCTTATGACTCGTTGTGTGAACCAATTGTCCTTGTTCATTAGTCATTGAAACTCCTTGTATGAATCATTTGTTCTAGTTCATTAGTCATTGTGACTCGTTGTGTGAATCATTTGTCCTTGTTAATTATTCCTTGTGATCGTTGTGTGAACCATTTGTCCTAGTTCATTATTCATTATGACTCGTTGTGTGAATTATTTGTCCTTGTTCATTAGTCCCTTTGACTCGTTGTGTAAAACATTTGTCCTAGTTAATTAATCCTTGTGACTCGTGTACCATTTGTCCTTGTTCATTAGTCATTATGACTCGTTTTGTAAATCATTTGTTCTAGTTCATTAGTCATTGTGACTCGTTGTGTGAATGATTTGATTTAGTTCATTATTCATTATGACTCGTTGTGTGATTCATTTGTCCTTGTCCATTAGTTCCTTTGACTCGTTGTGTAAATCATTTGTCCTTGTTAATTAGTCCTTGTGTGAACCATTTGTCCTTGTTCATCCGTCCTTGTGAATCGTTGTGAACCATTTGTCCTTGTTCATTTGTCATTGTGACTCGTTGTGTAAATCATTTTATCTAGTTCATTAGTCATTGTGACTCGTTGTGTGAATTATTTGTCCTTGTTCATTAGTCCCTTTGACTCGTTGTGTAAAACATTTGTCCTTGTTAATTAATCCTCGTGACTCGTTGTGAACCATTTGTCCTTGTTCATTAGTCCTTGTGATTCGTTGTGTGAATCATTTGTCCTTGTCAATTGTCATTAGTCATTAAAACTACATGTATGAATCATTTGTTCTAGTTCATTAGTCATTGTGACTCGTTGTGTGAATCATTTGTCCTTGTTAATTATTCCTTATGACTCGTTGTGTGAACCATTTGTCCTAGTTCATTATTCATTATGACTCGTTGTGTGAATTATTTGTCCTTGTTCATTAGTCCCTTTGATTCGTTGTGTAAAGCATTTTTACCTTATTAATTAGTCCTTGTGATTCGTTGTGTGAACCATTTGTCCTTCTTCATTAGTCATTGAAACTCCTTGTATGAATCAATTGTTCTAGTTCATTAGTCATTATGACTCGTTGTGTGAATCATTTGTCCTTGTTAATTATTTCTTGTGACTCGTTGTGTGAACCATTTGTCCTAGTTCATTATTTATTATGACTCGTTGTGTGAATTATTTGTCCTTGTTCATTAGTCCCTTTGACTCGTTGTGTAAAACATTTGTCCTTGTTAATTAATCCTCGTGACTCGTTGTGAACCATTTGTCCTTGTTCATTAGTCCTTGTGATTCGTTGTGTGAACCATTTGTCCTTGTCAATTGTCATTAGTCATTAAAACTACATGTATGAATCATTTGTTCTAGTTCATTAGTCATTGTGACTCGTTGTGTGAATCATTTGTCCTTGTTAATTATTCCTTATGACTCGTTGTGTGAACCATTTGTCCTAGTTCATTATTCATTATGACTCGTTGTGTGAATTATTTGTCCTTGTTCATTAGTCCCTTTGATTCGTTGTGTAAAGCATTTTGACCTTATTAATTAGTCCTTGTGATTCGTTGTGTGAACCATTTGTCCTTGTTCATTAGTCATTGAAACTACTTGTATGAATCATTTGTTCTACTTCATTAGTCATTGTGACTCGTTGTGTGAATCATTTGTCCTTGTTAATTATTCCTTATGACTCGTTGTGTGAACCATTTGTCCTAGTTCATTATTCATTATGACTCGTTGTGTGAATTATTTGTCCTTGTTCATTAGTCCCTTTGACTCTTTGTGTAAAGCATTTGTCCTTGTTAATTAGTCGTTGTGATTCGTAGTGTGAACCATTTGTCCTTGTTTATTAGTCATTGAAACTCCTTGTATGAATCATTTGTTCTAGTTCATTAGTCATTGTGACTCGTTGTGTGAATCATTTGTCCTTGTTAATTATTTCTTGTGACTCGTTGTGTGAACCATTTGTCCTAGTTCATTATTCATTATGACTCGTTGTGTGAATTATTTGTCCTTGTTCATTAGTCCCTTTGACTCGTTGTGTAAATCATTTGTCCTAGTTAATTAATCCTTGTGACTCGTGTACCATTTGTCGTTGTTCATTAGTCATTGTGACTCGTTTTGTAAATCATTTGTTCTAGTTCATTAGTCATTGTGACTCGTTGTGTGAATCATTTGATTTAGTTCATTATTCATTATGACTCGTTGTGTGAATCATTTGTCCTTGTCCATTAGTTCCTTTGACTCGTTGTGTAAATCATTTGTCCTTGTTAATTAGTCCTTGTGTGAACCATTTGTCCTTGTTCATCCGTCCTTGTGAATCGTTGTGAACCATTTGTCCTTGTTCATTTGTCATTGTGACTCGTTGTGTAAATCATTTTATCTAGTTCATTAGTCATTGTGACTCGTTGTGTGAATTATTTGTCCTTGTTCATTAGTCCCTTTGACTCGTTGTGTAAAACATTTGTCCTTGTTAATTAATCCTCGTGACTCGTTGTGAACCATTTGTCCTTGTTCATTAGTCATTGTGACTTGTTTTGTAAATCATTTGTTCTAGTTCATTAGTCATTGTGACTCGTAGTGTGAATCATTTGTCTTAGTTCATTATTCATTATGACTCGTTGTGTGAACCATTTGTCCTTGTCCATTAGTCCCATTGACTCGTTGTGTAAATCATTTGTCCTTGTTAATTAGTCCTTGTGACTCCTTGTGTGAACCATTTGTCCTTGTTCATTCGTCCTTGTGACTCATTGTGAACCATTTGTCCTTGTTCATTAGTCATTGTGACTTTTTGTCTAAATCATTTGTTATAGATCATTAGTCCTTATGACTCGTTGTGTGAACCATTTGTTCTTGTTCATTAGTCATTGTGACTCATTGTGTGAACCATTTGTTCTTTTTCATTAGTCCTTGTGACTCGTTGTGTGAATCATTTGTCCTTGTTCATTAGTCCTTGTGATTCGTTGTGTGAACCATTTGTCCTTGTCATTAGTCATTGAAACTACATGTATGAATCATTTGTTCTAGTTCATTAGTCATTGTGACTCGTTGTGTGAATCATTTGTCCTTGTTAATTATTCCTTATGACTCGTTGTGTGAACCATTTGTCCTAGTTCATTAGTCATTGAAACTTCTTGTATGAATCAATTGTTCTAGTTCATTAGTCATTATGACTCGTTGTGTGAATCATTTGTCCTTGTTAATTATTCCTTATGACTCGTTGTGTGAACCCTTTGTCCTAGTTCATTATTCATTATGACTCGTTGTGTGAATCATTTGTCCTTGTCCATTAGTTCCTTTGACTCGTTGTGTAAATCATTTGTCCTTGTTAATTAGTCCTTGTGTGAACCATTTGTCCTTGTTCATTCGTCCTTGTGACTCGTTGTGAACCATTTGTCCTTGTTCATTTGTCATTGTGACTCGTTGTGTAAATAATTTGTTCTAGTTCATTAGTCATTGTGACTCGTTGTGTGAATCATTTGTCCTTGTTAATTATTCCTTGTGACTCGTTGTGTGAACCATTTGTCCTTGTTCATTAGTCATTGAAACTCCTTGTATGAATCATTTGTTCTAGTTCATTAGTCATTGTGACTCGTTGTGTGAATCATTTGTCCTTGTTAATTATTCCTTGTGACTCGTTGTGTGAACCATTTGTCCTAGTTCATTATTCATTATGACTCGTTGTGTGAATTATTTGTCCTTGTTCATTAGTCCCTTTGACTCGTTGTGTAAAACATTTGTCCTATTTAATTAATCCTTGTGACTCGTTGTGAACCATTTGTCCTTGTTCATTAGACATTGTGACTCGTTTTGTAAATCATTTGTTCTTTCATTAGTCATTGTAACTTGTTGTGTGAATCATTTGTCTTAGTTCATTATTCATTATGACTCGTTGTGTGAATCATTTGTCCTTGTCCATTAGTCCCTTTGACTCGTTGTGTAAATAATTTGTCCTTGTTAATAAGTCCTTGTGACTCTTTGTGTGAACCATTTGTCCTTGTTCATTCGTTCTTGTGACTCGTTGTGAACCATTTGTTCTTGTTCATTAGTCATTGTGACTCGTTGGGTAAATCATTTGTTCTAGTTTATTAGTCCTTATGACTCGTTGTGTGAACCATTTGTTCTAGTTCATTAGTCCTTGTGACTCGTTATGTGAACCATTTGCTCTTTTTCATTAGTCCTTGTGACTCGTTGTGTGAATCATTTGTCCTTGTTCGTTAGTCCTTGTGACTCGTTGTGTGAACCATTTGTCCTTGTTCTTTAGTCATTGAAACTACTTGTATGAATCATTTGTTCTACTTCATTAGTCATTGTGACTCGTTGTGTGAATCATTTGTCCTTGTTAATTATTCCTTATGACTCGTTGTGTGAACCATTTGTCCTTGTTCATTAGTCATTGAAACTCCTTGTATGAATCATTTGTTCTAGTTCATTAGTCATTGTGACTCGTTGTGTGAATCATTTGTCCTTGTTAATTATTCCTTGTGATCGTTGTGTGAACCATTTGTCCTAGTTCATTATTCATTATGACTCGTTGTGTGAATTATTTGTCCTTGTTCATTAGTCCCTTTGACTCGTTGTGTAAAACATTTGTCCTAGTTAATTAATCCTTGTGACTCGTGTACCATTTGTCCTTGTTCATTAGTCATTGTGACTCGTTTTGTAAATCATTTGTTCTAGTTCATTAGTCATTGTGACTCGTTGTGTGAATGATTTGATTTAGTTCATTATTCATTATGACTCGTTGTGTGATTCATTTGTCCTTGTCCATTAGTTCCTTTGACTCGTTGTGTAAATCATTTGTCCTTGTTAATTAGTCCTTGTGTGAACCATTTGTCCTTGTTCATCCGTCCTTGTGAATCGTTGTGAACCATTTGTCCTTGTTCATTTGTCATTGTGACTCGTTGTGTAAATCATTTTATCTAGTTCATTAGTCATTGTGACTCGTTGTGTGAATTATTTGTCCTTGTTCATTAGTCCCTTTGACTCGTTGTGTAAAACATTTGTCCTTGTTAATTAATCCTCGTGACTCGTTGTGAACCATTTGTCCTTGTTCATTAGTCCTTGTGATTCGTTGTGTGAACCATTTGTCCTTGTCAATTGTCATTAGTCATTAAAACTACACGTATGAATCATTTGTTCTAGTTCATTAGTCATTGTGACTCGTTGTGTGAATCATTTGTCCTTGTTAATTATTCCTTATGACTCGTTGTGTGAACCATTTGTCCTAGTTCATTATTCATTATGACTCGTTGTGTGAATTATTTGTCCTTGTCCATTAGTCCCTTTGATTCGTTGTGTAAAGCATTTTGACCTTATTAATTAGTCCTTGTGATTCGTTGTGTGAACCATTTGTCCTTGTTCATTAGTCATTGAAACTCCTTGTATGAATCAATTGTTCTAGTTCATTAGTCATTGTGACTCGTTGTGTGAATCATTTGTCCTGGTTAATTATTCCTTATGACTCGTTGTGTGAACCCTTTGTCCTAGTTCATTATTAATTATGACTCGTTGTGTGAATCATTTGTCCTTGTCCATTAGTTCCTTTGACTCGTTGTGTAAATCATTTGTCCTTGTTAATTAGTCCTTGTGTGAACCATTTGTCCTTGTTCATTCGTCCTTGTGACTCGTTGTGAACCATTTGTCCTTGTTCATTTGTCATTGTGACTCGTTGTGTAAATCCTTTGTTCTAGTTCATTAGTCATTGTGACTCGTTGTGTGAATCATTTGTCCTTGTTAATTATTCCTTGTGACTCGTTGTGTGAACCATTTGTCCTTGTTCATTAGTCATTGAAACTCCTTGTATGAATCATTTGTTCTAGTTCATTAGTCATTGTGACTCGTTGTGTGAATCATTTGTCCTTGTTAATTATTCCTTGTGACTCGTTGTGTGAACCATTTGTCCTAGTTCATTATTCATTATGACTCGTTGTGTGAATTATTTGTCCTTGTTCATTAGTCCCTTTGACTCGTTGTGTAAAACATTTGTCCTTGTTAATTAATCCTTGTGACTCGTTGTGAACCATTTGTCCTTGTTCATTAGTCATTGTGACTCGTTTTGTAAATCATTTGTTCTTTCATTAGTCACTGTAACTCGTTGTGTGAATCATTTGGCTTAGTTCATTATTCATTATGACTCGTTGTGTGAATCATTTGTCCTTGTCCATTAGTCCCTTTGACTCGTTGTGTAAATCATTTGTCCTTGTTAATAAGTCCTTGTGACTCTTTGTGTGAACCATTTGTCCTTGTTCATTCGTTCTTGTGACTCGTTGTGAACCATTTGTTCTTGTTCATTAGTCATTGTGACTCGTTGGGTAAATCATTTGTTCTAGGTTATTAGTCCTTATGACTCGTTGTGTGAACCATTTGTTCTTGTTCATTAGTCCTTGTGACTCGTTGTGTGAACCATTTGCTCTTTTTCATTAGTCCTTGTGACTCGTTGTGTGAATCATTTGTCCTTGTTCGTTAGTCCTTGTGACTCGTTGTGTGAGCCATTTGTCCTTGTTCATTAGTCATTGTGACTCCTTGTGTGAATCATTTGTTCTAGTTCATTAGTCATTGTGACTCGTTGTGTGAATCATTTGTTCGAGTTCACTATTCATTATGACTCGTTGTGTGAATTATTTGTCCTTGTTCATTAGTCCCTTTGACTCGTTGTGTAAAGCATTTGTCCTTGTTAATTACTCCTTGTGATTCGTTGTGTGAACCATTTGTCCTTGTTCATTAGTCATTGAAACTACTTGTATGAATCATTTGTTCTACTTCATTAGTCATTGTGACTCGTTGTGTGAATCATTTGTCATTGTTAGTTATTCCTTATGACTCATTGTGTGAACCATTTGTCCTAGTTCATTATTCATTATGACTCGTTGTGTGAATTATTTGTCCTTGTTCATTAGTCCCTTTGACTCGTTGTGTAAAGCATTTGTCCTTGTTAATTAGTCCTTGTGATTCGTAGTGTGAACCATTTGTCCTTGTTCATTAGTCATTGAAACTCCTTGTATGAATCATTTGTTCTAGTTCATTAGTCATTGTGACTCGTTGTGTGAATCATTTGTCCTTGTTAATTATTTCTTGTGACTCGTTGTGTGAACCATTTGTCCTAGTTCATTATTCATTATGACTCGTTGTGTGAATTATTTGTCCTTGTTCATTAGTCCCTTTGACTTGTTGTGTAAAACATTTGTCCTAGTTAATTAATCCTTGTGACTCGTGTACCATTTGTCGTTGTTCATTAGTCATTGTGACTCGTTTTGTAAATCATTTGTTCTAGTTCTTTAGCCATTGTGACTCGTTGTGTGAATCATTTGATTTAGTTCATTATTCATTATGACTCGTTGTGTGAATCATTTGTCCTTGTCCATTAGTTCCTTTGACTCCTTGGGTAAATCATTTGTTCTAGTTTATTAGTCCTTATGACTCGTTGTGTGAACTATTTGTTCTTGTTCATTAGTCCTTGTGACTCGTTGTGTGAACCATTTGCTCTTTTTCATTAGTCCTTGTGACTCGTTGTGTGAATCATTTGTCCTTGTTCGTTAGTCCTTGTGACTCGTTGTGTGAGCCATTTGTCTTTGTTCATTAGTCATTGTGACTCCTTGTGTGAATCATTTGTTCTAGTTCATTAGTCATTGTGACTCGTTGTGTGAATCATTTGTTCGAGTTCACTATTCATTATGACTCGTTGTGTGAATTATTTGTCCTTGTTCATTAGTCCCTTTGACTCGTTGTGTAAAGCATTTGTCCTTGTTAATTACTCCTTGTGATTCGTTGTGTGAACCATTTGTCCTTGTTCATTAGTCATTGAAACTACTTGTATGAATCATTTGTTCTACTTCATTAGTCATTGTGACTCGTTGTGTGAATCATTTGTCCTTGTTAATTATTCCTTATGACTCGTTGTGTGAACCATTTGTCCTAGTTCATTATTCATTATGACTCGTTGTGTGAATTATTTGTCCTTGTTCATTAGTCCCTTTGACTCGTTGTGTAAAGCATTTGTCCTTGTTAATTAGTCCTTGTGATTCGTAGTGTGAACCATTTGTCCTTGTTCATTAGTCATTGAAACTCCTTGTATGAATCATTTGTTCTAGTTCATTAGTCATTGTGACTCGTTGTGTGAATCATTTGTCCTTGTTAATTATTTCTTGTGACTCGTTGTGTGAACCATTTGTCCTAGTTCATTATTCATTATGACTCGTTGTGTGAATTATTTGTCCTTGTTCATTAGTCCCTTTGACTCGTTGTGTAAAACATTTGTCCTAGTTAATTAATACTTGTGACTCGTGTACCATTTGTCGTTGTTCATTAGTCATTGTGACTCGTTTTGTAAATCATTTGTTCTAGTTCATTAGTCATTGTGACTCGTTGTGTGAATCATTTGATTTAGTTCATTATTCATTATGACTCGTTGTGTGAATCATTTGTCCTTGTCCATTAGTTCTGAAACAAAATTGTTTCATTTTGGTTCATTTTAAGGCCAAAAGAAACAGTCCAAGGAATGGTTAACAATTGAAAGTGTTTCATCGCTTTTTGAGGTATTATTCCAGCAGGCCTGACTTCCAATCTCTATATCTAAAGTTCTAACGGTTCAAGTCATATGATTCCTATGCCATTGGAAAGCTTAAGGTCTTATCTAAATCAGGGATTTGGAATTACCATCATAAGTATTTTATATCTTGAGATATGGCGGATGCAAACAGACTGCGCATTACTGGACAGCCCATGACCTACGTGCACTAAATGTTCAATAACTCAAGATTTACTCAATGATTAAGGTTGATTCCTTTTGGATATGAAAGATAACTCATTTAGCTTTCCAGCCAGCTATCATGAGCCCTTAAATTCATTGTGAGCTATGAGATATGCCCTCTACAAGATGCACCTGGTTTTCCTGAGAATGCTGTCAAGCCCGGTTTTGGACATCATCACAATTCAAGGTCCAACTCCAAATACGTCTAACAAGATGTGCTAAGTTATGACTCTAGACCCTTCTATGATGAGTTTAGAGACTTTTTGCCTATGGACTTTTATTTAAATAAGGATCCAAGCTGAGATGAATTCGCAGAACAAAACCGAGTAACGAGTTTATCGGTATTCAACAATTGAGCTTAGTTTGCTTCCAATCGGTCCCATCTTTTTATTAATCAAATGAAGACCATCCTAGGACAAGATCCAGCTGCTTGGACCGACCAAAACAATCCTAGGAGGCTGCTTTCTTTATTTTGAAGAATTTCAGCAACTTTTCCTTGTTTTCTTGCTTGTTTTCTTGCTTTTTCCTTGTTTTCAGCAACTTTTCCTTGTTTTCTTGCTTGTTTTCTTGCTTTTTCCTTGTTTTCAGCAACTTTTCCTTGTTTTCTTGCTTGTTTAATGATTAGCCATTAGATGTAATTTGGATGGTTAAGATTAGAAGGACTTGGGCTATAAATAAACCAAGTTCCCAAGTGTAATATTCAGATTTGATTGAGTTAAAAAAAACTGAGAAAGAAACCAAGTGTTTTCTTCATAAAAATCTCTTCTTTGCTTTGTGCTTGAAGAGCTCCATTGCTTTGTGCTTGGGGTTGGTAATTCATTTGCTGTGTGCTTTGAGTTATCGAGGCTAGTCCTATTGCTTTGTGTTCGGGTCTAGTCATATCCAAATCGTCCTCTAAGGACACGCCTAAATAAGGGTTTGTTTCATGCAAACTTAGGCTCATTTCTTTTTCTTTTTCCGCTTAAATTGTCGAGTGAGAGGTTTCACTCCAACTTGGTAATCAGAGCTTTGGTCATAACACAATTCCATCTTGTGTTAGTCTTGGGTTGGATAATCCTTTTTGTGAGTTCATTATATCCTAACTACAACAAAAACACAAAAACAAACCCAATCAGTGAAGAGAGTTTATCAAAACTTTGGTTTGTTATTTGAAAAATCTGTTTTTATTAAAGTGTTGTCATTCGGTTTTCCCATTGGAAAATCAGTAGCAATGGAGTATGTTCCTTATGTTCCATGCTCAAAGATTGAGCCTTGTGACCTTGGTTCCACTTCCAAGTCCTTACAAGCAACTAAGGTGAAGTTGCAAGCACAAATAAGAAGGCTTAAAGGTGATGTGCCTACAAGGAGTGCAATCGGTTGTCATGGTGTTCCGAGGGAGCCAAAACCACCAGATTTGAGCCGTGGAGAGCACCACTTGCTCCGTGATTGCCCTAAGTCCTCTCCCACCCTTAGAGACAAAGGTAAAACACCATTACTTCCTTCTTTTAATGGTGAAAACAGTAGGGCCTTTGTGTCTTGGTTATATATGGTTGAATGCTATTTTAAGGGCAAGTATTATTCGGAGGAAAGGAAGCTTGAGTTGGTTGTGTCTTGTTTAAAGGGTGTTGCTTTGTTGTGGTATAATACTCTTGCATTTTCAAGGAGGATGGAAGGGAAGGGTAGAATATGTTCTTGGTTTAAACTTGAAAGGAACATGAGATTAAAGTTTCTACCTTATTCTACCATGGATAATTTGTTGACTGAACTTAAGACCCTAAAACAAAATTCCTTGAGTGTCCATGAGTATGCTAGATTATTTGAGGAACTACATTTTGTGTGTGTCAATGAAGTTAATCCTTTCAAAAAAATCAGATTTTTTCTTGGCTTAAAATCTGAAATTGCTCGAAAAATTAACTTAGAAATGGTGCATTCATATGGAGAATTGCTTGGGTTGGCTTTGTATGTTGAGGAGGGCTTAGCAAGGCCTAAAAACCATGAGGTCTTAGCTAAAGGGGTTAGTTTAGAGGTAGCCAAAACAGATGGGAAAGAGGAGAGTTTAGACCAAGGAGTTGTGCCAAGCTTGAACATTACTTGTCCTAAGACTAAATCCCTTGAGCCAAAAGTCATTAGCATTTGTGGTGAGATGATTAACCCATGTAATGCTACATTTGAGAGTCCATGTTGTGAAACTAAAACCCCCTTCAAGCCAACACATAAGCCTACTAGTGAGGAGGAGAATCGCCATATCCTCTCCCATGTGACCATCAATGAACAAGCAACTGATTTGGGGCCAAGAGATGTCCAAGAGTCAAGCAAGTCCTATGGAGGCAAACTCCTAAGTGAGCCTCCTAGTGAAGAGTCCACTCCTAAGAGAATTGAACCACGAGTTAAGCTCAAACCAGGAACTATTTGGGGAAAGGAATCAGTCCATGGAGGTCCTCATGACTCCATTCAAGTGCAATCACAACAAGTAAGGGAGTTCAAGAGCAAGGAAAAACGATGTGAGGCTCATATTCTTGCTCAAGGAAATGTCAATGGAAGTAGCTTTGAAAGGAGGGCTGCCCTCCCACAAGTGTTCAAGCCAAACTGTGGTCTTGAAAGGGAAGGTAATAAGACCAAGAATCAAGTCGTGCCACTGTCCAAAGATGACCAAGGATCGCACAAATTGAATGATCAAGACAAGTCGTCATTTGGAGGTTTGCTCTTTGCTTCTCCTACAATTTCTGTCCCAATTTTAACTAATTCGTTTGGGAATGGTGCAACACATCTCTTGCCATTCACCATTCTTGTCTATGATCCGGGAGGAAGTCATGAGAGCCATCTCTTGAAGTGTGCTAGGTGCTTTGATAAGTGGTAAGACAAAAGTCTTGGCAACAAGTCTCTTTAATTTGAACCAACAGAATTTGAGGACAAATTCTTTTCAAGAAAGGGAGTTTGAAACAAAATTGTTTCATTTTGATTCATTTTAAGGCCAAAAGAAACAGTCCAAGGAATGGTTAACAATTGAAAGTGTTTCATCGCTTTTTGAGGTATTATTCCAGCAGGCCTGACTTCCAATCTCTATATCTAAAGTTCTAACGGTTCAAGTCATATGATTCCTATGCCATTGGAAAGCTTAAGGTCTTATCTAAATCAGGGATTTGGAATTACCATCATAAGTATTTTATATCTTGAGATATGGCGGATGCAAACAGACTGCGCATTACTGGACAGCCCATGACCTACGTGCACTAAATGTTCAATAACTCAAGATTTACTCAATGATTAAGGTTGATTCCTTTTGGATATGAAAGATAACTCATTTAGCTTTCCAGCCAGCTATCATGAGCCCTTAAATTCATTGTGAGCTATGAGATATGCCCTCTACAAGATGCACCTGGTTTTCCTGAGAATGCTGTCAAGCCCGGTTTTGGACATCATCACAATTCAAGGTCCAACTCCAAATACGTCTAACAAGATGTGCTAAGTTATGACTCTAGACCCTTCTATGATGAGTTTAGAGACTTTTTGCCTATGGACTTTTATTTAAATAAGGATCCAAGCTGAGATGAATTCGCAGAACAAAACCGAGTAACGAGTTTATCGGTATTCAACAATTGAGCTTAGTTTGCTTCCAATCGGTCCCATCTTTTTATTAATCAAATGAAGACCATCCTAGGACAAGATCCAGCTGCTTGGACCGACCAAAACAATCCTAGGAGGCTGCTTTCTTTATTTTGAAGAATTTCAGCAACTTTTCCTTGTTTTCTTGCTTGTTTTCTTGCTTTTTTCCTTGTTTTCAGCAACTTTTCCTTGTTTTCTTGCTTGTTTTCTTGCTTTTTCCTTGTTTTCAGCAACTTTTCCTTGTTTTCTTGCTTGTTTAATGATTAGCCATTAGATGTAATTTGGATGGTTAAGATTAGAAGGACTTGGGCTATAAATAAACCAAGTTCCCAAGTGTAATATTCAGATTTGATTGAGTTAAAAAAAACTGAGAAAGAAACCAAGTGTTTTCTTCATAAAAATCTCTTCTTTGCTTTGTGCTTGAAAAATTGTTTCATTTTGATTCAAGTTCCTTTGACTCGTTGTGTAAATCATTTGTCCTTGTTAATTAGTCCTTGTGTGAACCATTTGTCCTTGTTCATCCGTCCTTGTGAATCGTTGTGAACCATTTGTCCTTGTTCATTTGTCATTGTGACTCGTTGTGTAAATCATTTTATCTAGTTCATTAGTCATTGTGACTCGTTGTGTGAATTATTTGTCCTTGTTCATTAGTCCCTTTGACTCGTTGTGTAAAACATTTGTCCTTGTTAATTAATCCTCGTGACTCGTTGTGAACCATTTGTCCTTGTTCATTAGTCATTGTGACTTGTTTTGTAAATCATTTGTTCTAGTTCATTAGTCATTGTGACTCGTAGTGTGAATCATTTGTCTTAGTTCATTTTCATTATGACTCGTTGTGTGAACCATTTGTCCTTGTCCATTAGTCCCTTTGACTCGTTGTGTAAATCATTTGTCCTTGTGACTCTTCTTGTTCTTGAGCTTTTCCTTTATGGATGAACAAGATCTAAGTACAAGATCTCTCCCCAAGCTTTATACCCAAGGCTTAACACTTAATCTAATTAATATTATAAGTACTAGTATAATATTAATGTAGTGAAAATTGAACCAAAATTATTTTGGTTTTAAGCTCCTAAAACCGTGTAGAGGAGAAGGAATTTTGGGAGTATTTTATCTCTCTAATTTAGCATTGAAAGTAGAGAGTAAAAATTTGTTTCTTACACTAGAATAATAATGAGTGAATGAATGAATAATTTTAGAGGAGAAAACTCTCTAAAAGGCCCTAGGAAAACCGGTGGTGGGAGGGGCTTTTAGGGAGCCAATGCATGCCCATATTTGTCTTCACAAGATAAATAGGGTTGCATGGCTACTATTAGCTTTTAATCATTATGTTTTCTATTTAAAATATAAACACAATTTAAGCCTAATCCTCCTCCATTATTTCGGCACTTTTACATAATATGGAGTCCATATTATTTTTGTCAATTGTCTATATGTTACATGTCACATGTCACATATATTTGTTATGTAATTTTTAACATATTAAAAATTCAACGTATTATCAAAAATACGTCATATACAAAAATTGACCTAGTAATTTCATAATTACTTGTGCCAAAATATTTTACCATTTATAAATCACAACAGATTGTATTTATAATAATTCATTCAAATCCAATTGTTTCTTTAAACAATAATTTCATCCGAGTAATGATACAATTCGATTACTCAGACCGTATCTCATTTAATCATATTTCAATTTGATACGTAAAATTTTACTTCCAAAATCGTCCGTCAATTTTCAAATAATTTAATCAACTCGTAACATTATACGATTGATTAAATAATCAATTAAGCGTATTGCCCTTTAGGTATGACCTAGGGGGTCAACTGATCACCACCGTCACACGACAGTAATGTCAAACTCTAGTCAGCCAATCATTACCGATATATGTTGACCAGTTGACAGTAACAAAATTACTTCCCAATTGTATTCTTTAAAATGAGATTTAATAATGATATTTAAATCATGTGATCGCACTATTGTTGAGGACACATTTCCCAACAATCTCCCACTTGTCCTCGACAAGTGTGCGTCACCGACTCTCTTGTCCTATTACTATCTCCCACTCAATGCAAGGTGTCTTTCAGGTCGTACTTGCAAGTGATCATATCGAGAGTGGTTTCCTCGATCTGGAGAATAACTGATTGACCGGATTTATCCACTCTGGATGCCATCCGAGCGTGGCCACGCATTTCCAGTTCATTACTCCTCGAGTGGCCCTGAGATATTGTTATAACCCTGACTAGGGGTGGACAATTCCTATCGCACTCATTCCCTTCGGCTAGCCACAGCCATCATAACCCAAAATATGCCCATTTGACCCCATTTACGAAGGTCGTAGTAACACAAATCAAAGTTAATCTGAAACTGTGCCATCTTAGGCGAATAGTCTTTAGTCAAAAGAATCGACTCATTTGAATACTATAGTAGCTCTCGCCACGACCAGGCTATATAAATTTGCCAGAACTCTATAAGCGGTCATTAGGCCCGACAAAATGTTCTTAACAGTCTGCCTATGTGATCGACTAGTCATCTCACATGACTCTATGGCACTTGAACTTGCCATCAATCACCTCACACTCTAGTCACTTCGAGACGTCACCCCATACAAGTGACTATGGGCAAATACTATGTTAATCCGTGTTCACTTTAACGGGGTTCAATTGTCTCTACAACCCGTTTGGATGTAACAAAGTATAAATTAAAGATAAAAGACAAATGCGATTATGAACATGAACAAAAACAACACTTTTATTTCATTTCAAAATCTAACATAGACTTGGTACACGTTTAAGTCCCATGGACGCCATATGTCCATCATGTTTAGCCTGCGATAAAGGCTTGGTGAGCGGATCGGCAATGTTGTCATCCGTCCCAACCTTACAAATCGCAATTTCCTTTCTTTCAATGAAATCTCGTATTACATGATACTTTCTAAGTACATGTCTAGATCTATTACTAGACTTTGGCTCCTTAGCTTGGAAGATCGTCCCACTATTATCACAATAGAGAGTGATGGGATCATTGGCGGTAGGTACTACTTTTAGACCTTCCGTGAATTGCTTGATCCACATAGCTTCCTTGGCAGCTTCTGATGCTTTTATGTACTCAGCCTCCGTTGTAGAATCCGCTGATTCTGACTTCCTTGAAGCTTCTCCAGCTTACGGCACCACCATTGAGCATAAACACGAAACCAGCTTGTGATTTCAAGTCATCTCTATCTCTGTTTGAAAACTTGAGTCCGTGTATCCAAAAGAACACGCAACTCGGTGTCTCTTCCAAACACAAGGATAGAATCCTTAGTTCTTCTCAAGTACTTAAGGATGTTCTTGACAGCAATCCAGTGACTCTCACCTGGATTTCCTTGATATCTACTCGTCATACTCAAAGCATACGAGACATCAGGACGTGTGCATATCATGGCGTACATGATTGATCCAACGGCGGAAGCATAAGGGATCAACTTCATGCGTTCAACATCATGGGGCTCGGAGGGAGATTGAGTCTTGCTCAATATCGTCCCGGTTACCATAGGTACCAAACCCCTTTTGGATTTGTCCATGCTGAACCGTCGAAGAATCTTATCTACATAAGACTCTTGACTTAGTGCCAATATCCTCTTGGATCTATCTCTATAGATCCGGATACCTAATATGCGTTGTGCCTCTCCTAAATCCTTCATTTGGAAGTGGTTACCTAACCACTTCTTGACAGAAGACAACATTGGAATATCATTTCCAATGAGTAGTATGTCATCGACATACAAGATTAGGAACACAACATTGCTCCCACTGAATTTCATGTATAAACACGGTTCCTCAACGCTTTGAGTGAAACCATTTTCCTTTATAACATGATTGAATCGATGATTCCAACTTCTAGATGCTTGCTTAAGACCATAAATGGATCTCTTAAGCTTGCACACTTTGTTAGGATTTTTAGAATCAACAAAACCTTCGGGTTGTATCATGTACACCTCCTCTTCTAAATGCCCATTTAGAAAAGCGGTTTTGACATCCATTTGCCATATTTCATAATCATGAAATGCGGCGATCGCTAACAAAATCCTTATGGATCTTAGCATGGCTACGGGGGCGAAGGTCTCATCATAATGGAGACCTTGGACTTGGGTAAATCCTTTTGCCACTAGCCTAGCTTTGTAGACATCATCATGTCCTTCTATGCCATTCTTGACTTTGAATATCCATTTGCATTGAAGGGGTCTTGCCCCTTTAGGCAAATCTACCAAGTCCCAAACTTGGTTTTCATGCATAGAATCCATTTCGGACTTCATGGCTTCAAGCCATAAGGAGGAATTTGGACTAGAGATTGCGGCCTTGTAGGTGGCGGGCTCATCACTTTCCATAAGCAATACATCGAGTGTTCCATCTTCTTCGATAAGTCCCACATATCGATCGGGATGGTGAATTACTCGGCCCGTCCTTCTTAGTGGAGGAGGTATAACCGCGTTAGACGACGAAGGAACATCTTCTTGCGTCTCTATCTCGGTTTGTGGCTCTTGAACTTCGTCAAGTTCAAAATTTCTCCCACTCTGTCTCTTAGAAATAAATTGACTTTCTAAGAAGACAGCCTCACTAGACACAAACACTTTGTTTTCTTGAGGTTTGTAGAAATAGTAACCTCGAGAGGTCAAAGGATAACCTACAAAGATGCATTTTTCGGATCTTGGGGCAAGCTTATTGTCGGGTTTAGCCTTGACGTAAGCATCACATCCCCAAATTTTCATATAGGATAGATTAGGAACTCTTCCTTTCCATGTCTCAAATGGAGTCTTTTCGGTGGCTTTAGTGGGACTATTATTTAAAGATAGAATTGCAGTTTGGATTGCAAATCCCCAAAACGAGTTCGGTAACTCGGTTTGACTCATCATGGATCGAACCATATCAAGTAGGGTTCGATTCCTCCTTTCGGCAACACCATTCAGTTGTGGTGTTCCGGGTGGAGAAAGTTGTGATATAATGCCACAACCTTTCAAGTGTGAATCAAATTCAAGACTAAGGTATTCACCACCACGATCGGATCGTAGTGCCTTAATCCTTTTGTTCAATTGGTTCTCTACTTCGTTTTGGAATTCCTTGAATTTCTCAAATGCTTCACTCTTGTGTTTCATTAAATAGATATACCCATATCTACTTAAGTCATCAGTGAAGGTTATAAAGTAGTCATAATTACCACGAGCGGTGATACTCATTGGTCCGCATACATCGGTGTGTATGAGTCCTAATAGTTCACTAGCCCGTGTCCCTTTACCACTAAAAGGATTACGAGTCATTTTGCCAAGTAGGCAATATTCGCATGTACCAAATGATTGATAATCAAATGGTGTAATCACATTAGTTGAAATTAATCTTTTGATGCGATTCTCGTTTATGTGACCTAATCGACAATGCCAAATGAACGCTTCACTTGGGTCACTTGATTTGAGTTTCTTTGATTGTATGTTATAAATATCATTAATCGGATTTGAGGTCTCTAAAATGTAAATGCCATTGATGGAAGTAGCTTGGCCAATAACCAAATCATTCCTAGAAATAGAGCAACGATTGTTCTTAATGACAAAACAAAAACCGTCCATGTCTAGCATGGCGATTGAAATAATGTTCTTAGAGAGTGTAGGCACATAAAAACAATTATGTAAATACAACTCAAATCCACTTGGCAAAGCTAGAACATAAGTTCCTTTGGATTCGGCCGCTACCCGAGCTCCATTTCCAAGGCGTAGATCCACATCTCCCTTGCTAAGCCTCTCCACATCTCTTAAACCCTGTAAATGATTACAAAGGTGAGAACCACAACCGGTATCTAGTACCCATGTCGTAGTGGAAGTATAATTTATATCAATAACATAAATTTCTTTAGGAATTGTACCTTTTGGAGCAATGAGTCCTTCCCTTATATTTCGCAAATACATAGGGCAATTCCTAAGCCAATGTCCCATGCCATAGCAATAATGGCACTCATCATTAACTTGCTTGAAGTTTTTGACTTTCTTTCCTTTCTTCTTGAACCTCTTACCCTTTGACGCAAGAACTTGATTGCTAGAGCTCCCACTAGCTCTGGCATCTTTATCTTCCAGAGACAAAGATCCTATAGATCGTATGAGGTGGTCTTCCTGAGACGGACTCACACGAGGTCTAGTAGTAGTGGGTGGTTTAGAAGTGGTGATGAAATTGAGGTTTCCATCCGAACCTATCCCGAAATGAAGTTCTCTAGTTGTATCGAATTTGTTGTTGGAGCAAACGTCATCAAGAACATTGTGGTAGGACTCAATAGTTATAGGTGCGGTAGCATTTGATGGATTCATTGTAAAAACTACAAATATGGAGGAAAAGGAAATATTAACATTTGACTTTTTAAATCATACTTGCAATTTAACAAGATATGAACATTTATATAGTGACCTCTACCCAACTATAATAAATGATTCCAAGACCCAAATTCATATCAACTTAGGCACGGGGTAGCCGATGAAACCCTCATCAATATAACTCGGTGGATTAACTTTTTAATCGATTCTACTTTTAGAACTCTTGGTCGATAAAATTACTCTAATATTTATCTATAGCCCAAAACACATCAACAAGGGCACGGGGTAGCCGATGAAACCCTTATCAATTACTTTTGTTGAGTTCAATCCAAATTTCGAATAAATGTGTCCATTATCCAAACCCATATTAATTTAGGCACGGGGTAGCCGATGAAACCCTCATCAACATGAATTCGGTGGATTAGACATTTATCACCCACTTCCCCTACGTAACAAGGTTTGTACCCCGGGGTAGCCGAGTGCACTCCCTCGCGAAATAGGTTTTCATGGTTTCTACTATTTGGTAAGGCTATGTCTCAATTAGTTGTTTTAGCGAGAGGTCATGTCAATTTATTATCTATCACGTTTTAAGTGAACTAAAGCGGTGAACTACGATAATTCGAATTGACACGGTCGATAAACTCGATAAAATAACAATGCATGTTTAGTTATGGCGATTTAGCGATGCATGTGACATAAAAATAAAATGCAAGCATAAAAGTAAATAAATCCTAGTATGGCCTTTCCTAAAATAGAAAAACTATTAATCTATTACATATTCGGAAACCAACTCCATTGGTCCCTTGTACTTCGGTTGTGGCACGCATCTCGAGGTAACACCGTCTTTATGTATCGCCATTCTTGAAGAAATCCGTCTTTTGGAAACTCCGGAATGAATAAAATTACATAATAAATTACATAATTTCCTATTATACATTTGTAACTAAAATAAAATAAATCTATTAAATTACAAAACGGTGATACGAGATCACAATAAAAATTACAACCGAATCGATATTCCCATACATTTCGGAAATACCAATTAAAATCTAAGGCCATACTAAGTAAAATTACATAATTCAAAATTACATAAATTAAAAATTATGACAATCATAAAGAAAATGCAGCATTATAATATGTATGAACATGCTCAATTTTTATGCTAAATCGCCTTTTAAATAGCCAATATCGTATATTACTCGGTTTTTACGGATTTGCGTGATTTCAACATTTTATAATCACAAAAATACATAAACTCATATTTATGCATAAGTTAATTACCCTAACCTCTTAGGACTCAAAATATAGTCTTCACTAATAATTTGACCATAATTAACCTTTATTTATAAAATTGTTCATAAATGGACCAAAAATTACAAAAATAAGCCATTAAACTTCAAATAAATCGAAAAATTTCAAATAAATTCAAAATTTGAAATTTAAATTCATGAACATTCTGGAAAAATTCCATGACACTCATAATGTTCAAAATCTTAGGTTAAAAATTTCGAAAAATTTACCGGAAAAACAATGTTGCGGTTTATCGATTTTTAATAAAATAATCATAAAAACATGGAAAAATTATTCTCACTAACTTTTCAATTTTAGATCTGAAAAAGATAATAAAATGCAACATAAGACGTTTTTCCTAAGTCATAGATTATGTTTTTATTAATTTTCAACTAATAATGTCACTATTTATGCTATTTTTCTTCAAAAATACATAAATCATGCTAAAAGACTTCTTTATAGCCAATTATTTTACACACATCTTGTAAAATTGCATGTGACAACATATAAATTTTCTATGACCAGATTCGAAATTTAACTCATATTAACCTATTTTTCTCTTAAATCCGAATTTAATAATGAAAAATTCATTTTTCGAGCATAACAAGTCCAAAATTTTTGAAAATTTACAGGTTATCTCAAAATGATATATGTGACAACATATCCAAAAATCAACTTAAAATTCGAAGTATAGCTAATTTTCGACCAAAAATGACATTTTTACTCATAAAATCACATTTAAATGCCATTATAGTAAATTATGAACAATAAAAATCCGAAAAATTAACCAAAATATCCTAAAACATTTTAGGACCAGAAATATTAACATGCATGTAATAATTTCGTGATATATCATAATAACACAAATTTTACAAGTTTTATTTGTTATTCATATAACTCGGAAAAACTTTTAACCAATTTGCATGCAAACAACCGTGTCTCTAGATACCGATTGAAGGAAATATAGATTCATATACATAAAAACATACTCATATATGTCTAAACTAATTTGTCATAAAATTAAAACGGATCTTATGCATGCAAACAATAATATAAATAGAGGAGAAATCATGTCCTTACATTGTATATTTCAGCTATTAGGGCACAAGAGAGATCACCTTTCTCTTCTTGTTCTTGAGCTTTTCCTTTATGGATGAACAAGATCTAAGTACAAGATCTCTCCCCAAGCTTTATACCCAAGGCTTAACACTTAATCTAATTAATATTATAAGTAATAGTATAATATTAATGTAGTGAAAATTGAACCAAAATTATTTTGGTTTTAAGCTCCTAAAACCGTGTAGAGGAGAAGGAATTTTGGGAGTATTTTATCTCTCTAATTTAGCATTGAAAGTAGAGAGTAAAAATTTGTTTCTTACACTAGAATAATAATGAGTGAATGAATGAATAATTTTAGAGGAGAAAACTCTCTAAAAGGCCCTAGGAAAACCGGTGGTGGGAGGGGCTTTTAGGGAGCCAATGCATGCCCATATTTGTCTTCACAAGATAAATAGGGTTGCATGGCTACTATTAGCTTTTAATCATTATGTTTTCTATTTAAAATATAAACACAATTTAAGCCTAATCCTCCTCCATTATTTCGGCACTTTTACATAATATGGAGTCCATATTATTTTTGTCAATTGTCTATATGTTACATGTCACATGTCACATATATTTGTTATGTAATTTTTAACATATTAAAAATTCAACGTATTATCAAAAATA
The DNA here is from genome assembly GCF_048544455.1 of Silene latifolia. Classification (NCBI taxonomy): domain Eukaryota; kingdom Viridiplantae; phylum Streptophyta; class Magnoliopsida; order Caryophyllales; family Caryophyllaceae; genus Silene; species Silene latifolia. The sequence continues at coordinate 167,751 of NW_027413131.1, read as the reverse complement.
CGTCATATACAAAAATTGACCTAGTAATTTCATAATTACTTGCGCCAAAATATTTTACCATTTATAAATCACAACAGATTGTATTTATAATAATTCATTCAAATCCAATTGTTTCTTTAAACAATAATTTCATCCGAGTAATGATACAATTCGATTACTCAGACCGTATCTCATTTAATCATATTTCAATTTGATACGTAAAAATTTACTTCCAAAATCGTCCGTCAATTTTCAAATAATTTAATCAACTCGTAACATTATACGATTGATTAAATAATCAATTAAGCGTATTGCCCTTTAGGTATGACCTAGGGGTCAACTGATCACCACCGTCACACACGACAATAATGTCAAACTCTAGTCGACCAATCATTACCGATATATGTTGACCATTGACATAATAAAATTACTTCCCAATTGTATTCTTTAAAATGAGATTTAATAATGATATTTAAATCATGTGATCGCACTATTGTTGAGGACACATTTCCCAACAATTTGTCCTTGTTCATTAGTCATTGTGACTCGTTTTGTAAATCATTTGTTCTAGTTCATTAGTCATTGTGACTCGTTGTGTGAATCATTTGATTTAGTTCATTATTCATTATGACTCGTTGTGTGAATCATTTGTCCTTGTCCATTAGTTCCTTTGACTCGTTGTGTAAATCATTTGTCCTTGTTAATTAGTCCTTGTGTGAACCATTTGTCCTTGTTCATCCGTCCTTATGAATCGTTGTGAACCATTTGTCCTTGTTCATTTGTCATTGTGACTCGTTGTGTAAATCATTTTATCTAGTTCATTAGTCATTGTGACTCGTTGTGTGAATTATTTGTCCTTGTTCATTAGTCCCTTTGACTCGTTGTGTACAACATTTGTCCTTGTTAATTAATCCTCGTGACTCGTTGTGAACCATTTGTCCTTATTCATTAGTCATTGTGACTCGTTTTGTAAATCATTTGTTCTAGTTCATTAGTCATTGTGACTCGTTGTGTGAATCATTTGATTTAGTTCATTATTCATTATGACTCGTTGTGTGAATCATTTGTCCTTGTCCATTAGTTCCTTTGACTCGTTGTGTAAATCATTTGTCCTTGTTAATTAGTCCTTGTGTGAACCATTTGTCCTTGTTCATCCGTCCTTATGAATCGTTGTGAACCATTTGTCCTTGTTCATTTGTCATTGTGACTCGTTGTGTAAATCATTTTATCTAGTTCATTAGTCATTGTGACTCGTTGTGTGAATTATTTGTCCTTGTTCATTAGTCCCTTTGACTCGTTGTGTACAACATTTGTCCTTGTTAATTAATCCTCGTGACTCGTTGTGAACCATTTGTCCTTATTCATTAGTCATTGTGACTCGTTTTGTAAATCATTTGTTCTAGTTCATTTGTCATTGTGACTCGTTGTGTGAATCATTTGTCTTAGTTCATTATTCATTATGACTCGTTGTGTGAACCATTTGTCCTTGTCCATTAGTCCCTTTGACTCGTTGTGTAAATCATTTGTCCTTGTTAATTAGTCCTTGTGAACCATTTGTCCTTGTTCATTCGTCCTTGTGACTCATTGTGAACCATTTGTCCTTGTTCATTAGTCATTGTGACTTGTTGTCTAAATCATTTGTTATAGATCATTAGTCCTTATGACTCGTTGTGTGAACCATTTGTTCTTGTTCATTAGTCCTTGTGACTCATTGTGTGAACCATTTGTTCTTTTTCATTAGTCCTTGTGACTCGTTGTGTGAATCATTTGTCCTTGTTCATTAGTCCTTGTGATTCGTTGTGTGAACCATTTGTCCTTGTCATTAGTCATTGAAACTACATGTATGAATCATTTGTTCTAGTTCATTAGTCATTGTGACTCGTTGTGTGAATCATTTGTCCTTGTTAATTATTCCTTATGACTCGTTGTGTGAACCATTTGTCCTAGTTCATTATTCATTATGACTCGTTGTGTGAATTATTTGTCCTTGTTCATTAGTCCCATTGATTCGTTGTGTAAAGCATTTGTCCTTGTTAATTAGTCCTTGTGATTAGTTGTGTGAACCATTTGTCCTTGTTCATTAGTCATTGAAACTCCTTGTATGAATCAATTGTTCTAGTTCATTAGTCATTGTGACTCGTTGTGTGAATCGTTTGTCCTTGTTAATTATTCCTTATGATTCGTTGTGTGAACCCTTTGTCCTAGTTCATTATTCATTATGACTCGTTGTGTGAATCATTTGTCCTTGTCCATTAGTTCCTTTGACTCGTTGTGTAAATCATTTGTCCTTGTTAATTAGTCCTTGTGTGAACCATTTGTCCTTGTTCATTCGTCCTTGTGACTCGTTGTGACCCATTTGTCCTTGTCCATTTGTCATTGTGACTCATTGTGTAAATCATTTGTTCTAGTTCATTAGTCATTGTGACTCGTTGTGTGAATCATTTGTCCTTGTTAATTATTCCTTGTGACTCGTTGTGTGAACCATTTGTCCTTGTTCATTAGTCATTGAAACTCCTTGTATGAATCATTTGTTCTAGTTCATTAGTCATTGTGACTCGTTGTGTGAATCATTTGTCCTTGTTAATTATTCCTTGTGACTCGTTGTGTGAACCATTTGTCCTAGTTCATTATTCATTATGACTCGTTGTGTGAATTATTTGTCCTTGTTCATTAGTCCCTTTGACTCGTTGTGTAAAACATTTGTCCTTGTTAATTAATCCTTGTGGATCGTTGTGAACCATTTGTCCTTGTTCATTTGTCATTGTGACTCGTTTTGTAAATCATTTGTTCTTTCATTAGTCATTGTAACTCGTTGTGTGAATCATTTGTCTTAGTTCATTATTCATTATGACTCGTTGTGTGAATCATTTGTCCTTGTCCATTAGTCCCTTTGACTCGTTGTGTAAATCATTTGTCCTTGTTAATAAGTCCTTGTGACTCTTTGTGTGAACCATTTGTCCTTGTTCATTCGTTCTTGTGACTCGTTGTGAACCATTTGTCCTTCTTCATTAGTCATTGTGACTCGTTGGGTAAATCATTTGTTCTAGTTTATTAGTCCTTATGACTCGTTGTGTGAACCATTTGTTCTTGTTCATTAGTCCTTGTGACTCGTTGTGCGAACCATTTGTCCTTGTTCATTAGTCATTGTGACTCCTTGTGTGAATCATTTGTTCTAGTTCATTAGTCATTGTGACTTGTTGTGTGAATCATTTGTTCGAGTTCACTATTCATTATGACTCGTTGTGTGAATTATTTGTCCTTGTTCATTAGTCCCTTTGACTCGTTGTGTAAAGCATTTGTCCTTGTAAATTACTCCTTGTGATTCGTTGTGTGAACCATTTGTCCTTGTTCATTAGTCCCTTTGACTCGTTGTGTAAAGCATTTGTCCTTGTTAATTACTCCTTGTGATTCGTTGTGTGAACCATTTGTCCTTGTTCATTAGTCATTGAAACTACTTGTATGAATCATTTGTTCTACTTCATTAGTCATTGTGACTCGTTGTGTGAATCATTTGTCCTTGTTAATTATTCCTTATGACTCATTGTGTGAACCATTTGTCCTAGTTCATTATTCATTATGACTCGTTGTGTGAATTATTTGTCCTTGTTCATTAGTCCCTTTGACTCGTTGTGTAAAGCATTTGTCCTTGTTAATTAGTCCTTGTGATTCGTAGTGTGAACCATTTGTCCTTGTTCATTAGTCATTGAAACTCCTTGTATGAATCATTTGTTCTAGTTCATTAGTCATTGTGACTCGTTGTGTGAATCATTTGTCCTTGTTAATTATTCCTTGTGACTCGTTGTGTGAACCATTTGTCCTAGTTCATTATTCATTATGACTCGTTGTGTGAATTATTTGTCCTTGTTCATTAGTCCCTTTGACTCGTTGTGTAAAACATTTGTCCTAGTTAATTAATCCTTGTGACTCGTGTACCATTTGTCCTTGTTCATTAGTCATTGTGACTCGTTTTGTAAATCATTTGTTCTAGTTCATTAGTCAGTGTGACTCGTTGTGTGAATCATTTGATTTAGTTCATTATTCATTATGACTCGTTGTGTGAATCATTTGTCCTTGTCCATTAGTTCCTTTGACTCGTTGTGTAAATCATTTGTCCTTTTTAATTAGTCCTTGTGTGAACCATTTGTCCTTGTTCATCCGTCCTTGTGAATCGTTGTGAACCATTTGTCCTTGTTCATTTGTCATTGTGACTCGTTGTGTAAATCATTTTATCTAGTTCATTAGTCATTGTAACTCGTTGTGTGAATTATTTGTCCTTGTTCATTAGTCCCTTTGACTCGTTGTGTAAAACATTTGTCCTTGTTAATTAATCCTCGTGACTCGTTGTGAACCATTTGTCCTTGTTCATTAGTCATTGTGACTCGTTTTGTAAATCATTTGTTCTAGTTCATTAGTCATTGTGACTCGTTGTGTGAATCATTTGTCTTAGTTCATTATTCATTATGACTCGTTGTGTGAACCATTTGTCCTTGTCCATTAGTCCCTTTGACTCGTTGTGTAAATCATTTGTCCTTGTTAATTAGTCCTTGTGACTCCTTGTGTGAACCATTTGTCCTTGTTCATTCGTCCTTGTGACTCATTGTGAACCATTTGTCCTTGTTCATTAGTCATTGTGACTTGTTGTCTAAATCATTTGTTATAGATCATTAGTCCTTTTGACTCATTGTGTGAACCATTTGTTCTTGTTCATTAGTCCTTGTGACTCATTGGGTGAACCATTTGTTCTTTTTCATTAGTCCTTGTGACTCGTTGTGTGAATCATTTGTCCTTGTTCATTAGTCCTTGTGATTCGTTGTGTGAACCAATTGTCCTTGTCATTAGTCATTGAAACTACATGTATGAATCATTTGTTCTAGTTCATTAGTCATTGTGACTCGTTGTGTGAATCATTTGTCCTTGTTAATTATTCCTTATGACTCGTTGTGTGAACCATTTGTCCTAGTTCATTATTCATTATGACTCGTTGTGTGAATTATTTGTCCTTGTTCATTAGTCCCTTTGATTCGTTGTGTAAAGAATTTGTCCTTGTTAATTAGTCCTTGTGATTAGTTGTGTGAACCATTTGTCCTTGTTCATTAGTCATTGAAACTCCTTGTATGAATCAATTGTTCTAGTTCATTAGTCATTGTGACTCGTTGTGTGAATCGTTTGTCCTTGTTAATTATTCCTTATGATTCGTTGTGTGAACCCTTTGTCCTAGTTCATTATTCATTATGACTCGTTGTGTGAATCATTTGTCCTTGTCCATTAGTTCCTTTGACTCGTTGTGTAAATCATTTGTCCTTGTTAATTAGTCCTTGTGTGAACCATTTGTCCTTGTTCATTCGTCCTTGTGACTCGTTGTGACCCATTTGTCCTTGTCCATTTGTCATTGTGACTCATTGTGTAAATCATTTGTTCTAGTTCATTAGTCATTGTGACTCGTTGTGTGAATCATTTGTCCTTGTTAATTATTCCTTGTGACTCGTTGTGTGAACCATTTGTTCTTGTTCATTAGTCATTGAAACTCCTTGTATGAATCATTTGTTCTAGTTCATTAGTCATTGTGACTCGTTGTGTGAATCATTTGTCCTTGTTAATTATTCCTTGTGACTCGTTGTGTGAACCATTTGTCCTAGTTCATTATTCATTATGACTCGTTGTGTGAATTATTTGTCCTTGTTCATTAGTCCCTTTGACTCGTTGTGTAAAACATTTGTCCTTGTTAATTAATCCTTGTGGATCGTTGTGAACCATTTGTCCTTGTTCATTTGTCATTGTGACTCGTTTTGTAAATCATTTGTTCTTTCATTAGTCATTGTAACTCGTTGTGTGAATCATTTGTCTTAGTTCATTATTCATTATGACTCGTTGTGTGAATCATTTGTCCTTGTCCATTAGTCCCTTTGACTCGTTGTGTAAATCATTTGTCCTTGTTAATAAGTCCTTGTGACTCTTTGTGTGAACCATTTGTCCTTGTTCATTCGTTCTTGTGACTCGTTGTGAACCATTTGTCCTTCTTCATTAGTCATTGTGACTCGTTGGGTAAATCATTTGTTCTAGTTTATTAGTCCTTATGACTCGTTGTGTGAACCATTTGTTCTTGTTCATTAGTCCTTGTGACTCGTTGTGCGAACCATTTGTCCTTGTTCATTAGTCATTGTGACTCCTTGTGTGAATCATTTGTTCTAGTTCATTAGTCATTGTGACTTGTTGTGTGAATCATTTGTTCGAGTTCACTATTCATTATGACTCGTTGTGTGAATTATTTGTCCTTGTTCATTAGTCCCTTTGACTCGTTGTGTAAAGCATTTGTCCTTGTAAATTACTCCTTGTGATTCGTTGTGTGAACCATTTGTCCTTGTTCATTAGTCCCTTTGACTCGTTGTGTAAAGCATTTGTCCTTGTTAATTACTCCTTGTGATTCGTTGTGTGAACCATTTGTCCTTGTTCATTAGTCATTGAAACTACTTGTATGAATCATTTGTTCTACTTCATTAGTCATTGTGACTCGTTGTGTGAATCATTTGTCCTTGTTAATTATTCCTTATGACTCATTGTGTGAACCATTTGTCCTAGTTCATTATTCATTATGACTCGTTGTGTGAATTATTTGTCCTTGTTCATTTGTCCCTTTGACTCGTTGTGTAAAGCATTTGTCCTTGTTAATTAGTCCTTGTGATTCGTAGTGTGAACCATTTGTCCTTGTTCATTAGTCATTGAAACTCCTTGTATGAATCATTTGTTCTAGTTCATTAGTCATTGTGACTCGTTGTGTGAATCATTTGTCCTTGTTAATTATTCCTTGTGACTCGTTGTGTGAACCATTTGTCCTAGTTCATTATTCATTATGACTCGTTGTGTGAATTATTTGTCCTTGTTCATTAGTCCCTTTGACTCGTTGTGTAAAACATTTGTCCTAGTTAATTAATCCTTGTGACTCGTGTACCATTTGTCCTTGTTCATTAGTCATTGTGACTCGTTTTGTAAATCATTTGTTCTAGTTCATTAGTCATTGTGACTCGTTGTGTAAATCATTTGATTTAGTTCATTATTCATTATGACTCGTTGTGTGAATCATTTGTCCTTGTCCATTAGTTCCTTTGACTCGTTGTGTAAATCATTTGTCCTTTTTAATTAGTCCTTGTGTGAACCATTTGTCCTTGTTCATCCGTCCTTGTGAATCGTTGTGAACCATTTGTCCTTGTTCATTTGTCATTGTGACTCGTTGTGTAAATCATTTTATCTAGTTCATTAGTCATTGTAACTCGTTGTGTGAATTATTTGTCCTTGTTCATTAGTCCCTTTGACTCGTTGTGTAAAACATTTGTCCTTGTTAATTAATCCTCGTGACTCGTTGTGAACCATTTGTCCTTGTTCATTAGTCATTGTGACTCGTTTTGTAAATCATTTGTTCTAGTTCATTAGTCATTGTGACTCGTTGTGTGAATCATTTGTCTTAGTTCATTATTCATTATGACTCGTTGTGTGAACCATTTGTCCTTGTCCATTAGTCCCTTTGACTCGTTGTGTAAATCATTTGTCCTTGTTAATTAGTCCATGTGACTCCTTGTGTGAACCATTTGTCCTTGTTCATTCGTCCTTGTGACTCATTGTGAACCATTTGTCCTTGTTCATTAGTCATTGTGACTTGTTGTCTAAATCATTTGTTATAGATCATTAGTCCTTATGACTCATTGTGTGAACCATTTGTTCTTGTTCATTAGTCCTTGTGACTCATTGGGTGAACCATTTGTTCTTTTTCATTAGTCCTTGTGACTCGTTGTGTGAATCATTTGTCCTTGTTCATTAGTCCTTGTGATTCGTTGTGTGAACCAATTGTCCTTGTCATTAGTCATTGAAACTACATGTATTAATCATTTGTTCTAGTTCATTAGTCATTGTGACTCGTTGTGTGAATCATTTGTCCTTGTTAATTATTCCTTATGACTCGTTGTGTGAACCATTTGTCCTAGTTCATTATTCATTATGACTCGTTGTGTGAATTATTTGTCCTTGTTCATTAGTCCCTTTGATTCGTTGTGTAAAGCATTTGTCCTTGTTAATTAGTCCTTGTGATTCGTTGTGTGAACCATTTGTCCTTGTTCATTAGTCATTGAAACTCCTTGTATGAATCAATTGTTCTAGTTCATTAGTCATTGTGACTCGTTGTGTGAATCATTTGTCCTTGTTAATTATTCCTTATGACTCGTTGTGTGAACCCTTTGTCCTAGTTCATTAGTCATTATGACTCGTTGTGTGAATCATTTGTCCTTGTCCATTAGTTCCTTTGACTCGTTGTGTAAATCATTTGTCCTTGTTAATTAGTCCTTGTGCGAACCATTTGTCCTTTTTCATTCGTCCTTGTGACTCGTTGTGAACCATTTGTCCTTGTTCATTTGTCATTGTGACTCGTTGTGAAAATCATTTGTTCTAGTTCGTTAGTCATTGTGACTCGTTGTGTGAATCATTTGTCCTTGTTAATTATTCCTTGTGACTCGTTGTGTCAACCATTTGTCCTTGTTCATTAGTCATTGAAACTCCTTGTATGAATCATTTGTTCTAGTTCATTAGTCATTGTGACTCGTTGTGTGAATCATTTGTCCTTGTTAATTATTCCTTGTGACTCGTTTTGTGAACCATTTGTCCTAGTTCATTATTCATTATGACTCGTTGTGTGAATTATTTGTCCTTGTTCATTAGTCCCTTTGACTCGTTGTGTAAAACATTTGTCCTTGTTAATTAATCCTTGTGACTCGTTGTGAACCATTTGTCTTTGTTCATTTGTCATTGTGACTCGTTTTGTAAATCATTTGTTCTTTCATTAGTCATTGTAACTCGTTGTGTGAATCATTTGTCTTAGTTCATTATTCATTATGACTCGTTGTGTGAATCATTTGTCCTTCTCCATTAGTCCCTTTGACTCGTTGTGTAAATCATTTGTCCTTGTTAATAAGTCCTTGTGACTCTTTGTGTGAACCATTTGTCCTTGTTCATTCGTTCTTGTGACTCGTTGTGAACCATTTGTCCTTGTTCATTAGTCATTGTGACTCGTTGGGTAAATCATTTGTTCTAGTTTATTAGTCCTTATGACTCGTTGTGTGAACCATTTGTTCTTGTTCATTAGTCCTTGTGACTCGTTGTGCGAACCATTTGTCCTTGTTCATTAGTCATTGTGACTCCTTGTGTGAATCATTTGTTCTAGTTCATTAGTCATTGTGACTTGTTGTGTGAATCATTTGTTCGAGTTCACTATTCATTATGACTCGTTGTGTGAATTATTTGTCCTTGTTCATTAGTCCCTTTGACTCGTTGTGTAAAGCATTTGTCCTTGTTAATTACTCCTTGTGATTCGTTGTGTGAACCATTTGTCCTTGTTCATTAGTCATTGAAACTACTTGTATGAATCATTTGTTCTACTTCATTAGTCATTGTGACTCGTTGTGTGAATCATTTGTCCTTGTTAATTATTCCTTATGACTCGTTGTGTGAACCATTTGTCCTAGTTCATTATTCATTATGACTCGTTGTGTGAATTATTTGTCCTTGTTCATTAGTCCCTTTGACTCGTTGTGTAAAGCATTTGTCCTTGTTAATTAGTCCTTGTGATTCGTAGTGTGAACCATTTGTCCTTGTTCATTAGTCATTGAAACTCCTTGTATGAATCATTTGTTCTAGTTCATTAGTCATTGTGACTCGTTGTGTGAATCATTTGTCCTTGTTAATTATTCCTTGTGACTCGTTGTGTGAACCATTTGTCCTAGTTCATTATTCATTATGACTCGTTGTGTGAATTATTTGTCCTTGTTCATTAGTCCCTTTGACTCGTTGTGTAAAACATTTGTCCTAGTTAATTAATCCTTGTGACTCGTGTACCATTTGTCCTTGTTCATTAGTCATTGTGACTCGTTTTGTAAATCATTTCTTCTAGTTCATTAGTCATTGTGACTCGTTGTGTGAATCATTTGATTTAGTTCATTATTCATTATGACTCGTTGTGTGAATCATTTGTCCTTGTCCATTAGTTACTTTGACTCGTTGTGTAAATCATTTGTCCTTGTTAATTAGTTCTTGTGTGAACCATTTGTCCTTGTTCATCCGTCCTTGTGAATCGTTGTGAACCATTTGTCCTTGTTCATTTGTCATTGTGACTCGTTGTGTAAATCATTTTATCTAGTTCATTAATCATTGTGACTCGTTGTGTGAATTATTTGTCCTTGTTCATTAGTCCCTTTGACTCAATGTGTAAAACATTTGTCCTTGTTAATTAAACCTCGTGACTCGTTGTGAACCATTTGTCCTTGTTCATTAGTCATTGTGACTCGTTTTGTAAATCATTTGTTCTAGTTCATTAGTCATTGTGACTCGTTGTGTGAATCATTTGTCTTAGTTCATTATTCATTATGACTCGTTGTGTGAACCATTTGTCCTTGTCCATTAGTCCCTTTGACTCGTTGTGTAAATCATTTGTCCTTGTTAATTAGTCCTTGTGACTCTTTGTGTGAACCATTTGTCCTTGTTCATTCGTCCTTGTGACTCATTGTGAACCATTTGTCCTTGTTCATTAGTCATTGTGACTTGTTGTCTAAATCATTTGATATAGATCATTAGTCCTTATGACTCGTTGTGTGAACCATTTGTTCTTGTTCATTAGTCCTTGTGACTCATTGTGTGAACCATTTGTTCTTTTTCATTAGTCCTTGTGACTCGTTGTGTGAATCATTTGTCCTTGTTCATTAGTCCTTGTGATTCGTTGTGTGAACCATTTGTCCTTGTTCATTAGTCATTGAAACTACATGTATGAATCATTTGTTCTAGTTCATTAGTCATTGTGACTCGTTGTGTGAATCATTTGTCCTTGTTAATTATTCCTTATGACTCGTTGTGTGAACCATTTGTCCTAGTTCATTATTCATTATGACTCGTTGTGTGAATTATTTGTCCTTGTTCATTAGTCCCTTTGACTCGTTGTGTAAAGCATTTGTCCTTGTTAATTAGTCCTTGTGATTCGTAGTGTGAACCATTTGTCCTTGTTCATTAGTCATTGAAACTCCTTGTATGAATCATTTGTTCTAGTTCATTAGTCATTGTGACTCGTTGTGTGAATCATTTGTCCTTGTTAATTATTCCTTGTGACTCGTTGTGTGAACCATTTGTCCTAGTTCATTATTCATTATGACTCGTTGTGTGAATTATTTGTCCTTGTTCATTAGTCCCTTTGACTCGTTGTGTAAAACATTTGTCCTAGTTAATTAATCCTTGTGACTCGTGTACCATTTGTCCTTGTTCATTAGTCATTGTGACTCGTTTTGTAAATCATTTCTTCTAGTTCATTAGTCATTGTGACTCGTTGTGTGAATCATTTGATTTAGTTCATTATTCATTATGACTCGTTGTGTGAATCATTTGTCCTTGTCCATTAGTTACTTTGACTCGTTGTGTAAATCATTTGTCCTTGTTAATTAGTTCTTGTGTGAACCATTTGTCCTTGTTCATCCGTCCTTGTGAATCGTTGTGAACCATTTGTCCTTGTTCATTTGTCATTGTGACTCGTTGTGTAAATCATTTTATCTAGTTCATTAATCATTGTGACTCGTTGTGTGAATTATTTGTCCTTGTTCATTAGTCCCTTTGACTCAATGTGTAAAACATTTGTCCTTGTTAATTAAACCTCGTGACTCGTTGTGAACCATTTGTCCTTGTTCATTAGTCATTGTGACTCGTTTTGTAAATCATTTGTTCTAGTTCATTAGTCATTGTGACTCGTTGTGTGAATCATTTGTCTTAGTTCATTATTCATTATGACTCGTTGTGTGAACCATTTGTCCTTGTCCATTAGTCCCTTTGACTCGTTGTGTAAATCATTTGTCCTTGTTAATTAGTCCTTGTGACTCTTTGTGTGAACCATTTGTCCTTGTTCATTCGTCCTTGTGACTCATTGTGAACCATTTGTCCTTGTTCATTAGTCATTGTGACTTGTTGTCTAAATCATTTGATATAGATCATTAGTCCTTATGACTCGTTGTGTGAACCATTTGTTCTTGTTCATTAGTCCTTGTGACTCATTGTGTGAACCATTTGTTCTTTTTCATTAGTCCTTGTGACTCGTTGTGTGAATCATTTGTCCTTGTTCATTAGTCCTTGTGATTCGTTGTGTGAACCATTTGTCCTTGTTCATTAGTCATTGAAACTACATGTATGAATCATTTGTTCTAGTTCATTAGTCATTGTGACTCGTTGTGTGAATCATTTGTCCTTGTTAATTATTCCTTATGACTCGTTGTGTGAACCCTTTGTCCTAGTTCATTATTCATTATGACTCGTTGTGTGAATCATTTGTCCTTGTCCATTAGTTCCTTTGACTCGTTGTGTAAATCATTTGTCCTTGTTAATTAGTCCTTGTGTGAACCATTTGTCCTTGTTCATTCGTCCTTGTGACTCGTTGTGACCCATTTGTCCTTGTCCATTTGTCATTGTGACTCATTGTGTAAATCATTTGTTCTAGTTCATTAGTCATTGTGACTCGTTGTGTGAATCATTTGTCCTTGTTAATTATTCCTTGTGACTCGTTGTGTGAACCATTTGTTCTTGTTCATTAGTCATTGAAACTCCTTGTATGAATCATTTGTTCTAGTTCATTAGTCATTGTGACTCGTTGTGTGAATCATTTGTCCTTGTTAATTATTCCTTGTGACTCGTTGTGTGAACCATTTGTCCTAGTTCATTATTCATTATGACTCGTTGTGTGAATTATTTGTCCTTGTTCATTAGTCCCTTTGACTCGTTGTGTAAAACATTTGTCCTTGTTAATTAATCCTTGTGGATCGTTGTGAACCATTTGTCCTTGTTCATTTGTCATTGTGACTCGTTTTGTAAATCATTTGTTCTTTCATTAGTCATTGTAACTCGTTGTGTGAATCATTTGTCTTAGTTCATTATTCATTATGACTCGTTGTGTGAATCATTTGTCCTTGTCCATTAGTCCCTTTGACTCGTTGTGTAAATCATTTGTCCTTGTTAATAAGTCCTTGTGACTCTTTGTGTGAACCATTTGTCCTTGTTCATTCGTTCTTGTGACTCGTTGTGAACCATTTGTCCTTCTTCATTAGTCATTGTGACTCGTTGGGTAAATCATTTGTTCTAGTTTATTAGTCCTTATGACTCGTTGTGTGAACCATTTGTTCTTGTTCATTAGTCCTTGTGACTCGTTGTGCGAACCATTTGTCCTTGTTCATTAGTCATTGTGACTCCTTGTGTGAATCATTTGTTCTAGTTCATTAGTCATTGTGACTTGTTGTGTGAATCATTTGTTCGAGTTCACTATTCATTATGACTCGTTGTGTGAATTATTTGTCCTTGTTCATTAGTCCCTTTGACTCGTTGTGTAAAGCATTTGTCCTTGTAAATTACTCCTTGTGATTCGTTGTGTGAACCATTTGTCCTTGTTCATTAGTCCCTTTGACTCGTTGTGTAAAGCATTTGTCCTTGTTAATTACTCCTTGTGATTCGTTGTGTGAACCATTTGTCCTTGTTCATTAGTCATTGAAACTACTTGTATGAATCATTTGTTCTACTTCATTAGTCATTGTGACTCGTTGTGTGAATCATTTGTCCTTGTTAATTATTCCTTATGACTCATTGTGTGAACCATTTGTCCTAGTTCATTATTCATTATGACTCGTTGTGTGAATTATTTGTCCTTGTTCATTTGTCCCTTTGACTCGTTGTGTAAAGCATTTGTCCTTGTTAATTAGTCCTTGTGATTCGTAGTGTGAACCATTTGTCCTTGTTCATTAGTCATTGAAACTCCTTGTATGAATCATTTGTTCTAGTTCATTAGTCATTGTGACTCGTTGTGTGAATCATTTGTCCTTGTTAATTATTCCTTGTGACTCGTTGTGTGAACCATTTGTCCTAGTTCATTATTCATTATGACTCGTTGTGTGAATTATTTGTCCTTGTTCATTAGTCCCTTTGACTCGTTGTGTAAAACATTTGTCCTAGTTAATTAATCCTTGTGACTCGTGTACCATTTGTCCTTGTTCATTAGTCATTGTGACTCGTTTTGTAAATCATTTGTTCTAGTTCATTAGTCATTGTGACTCGTTGTGTAAATCATTTGATTTAGTTCATTATTCATTATGACTCGTTGTGTGAATCATTTGTCCTTGTCCATTAGTTCCTTTGACTCGTTGTGTAAATCATTTGTCCTTTTTAATTAGTCCTTGTGTGAACCATTTGTCCTTGTTCATCCGTCCTTGTGAATCGTTGTGAACCATTTGTCCTTGTTCATTTGTCATTGTGACTCGTTGTGTAAATCATTTTATCTAGTTCATTAGTCATTGTAACTCGTTGTGTGAATTATTTGTCCTTGTTCATTAGTCCCTTTGACTCGTTGTGTAAAACATTTGTCCTTGTTAATTAATCCTCGTGACTCGTTATGAACCATTTGTCCTTGTTCATTAGTCATTGTGACTCGTTTTGTAAATCATTTGTTCTAGTTCATTAGTCATTGTGACTCGTTGTGTGAATCATTTGTCTTAGTTCATTATTCATTATGACTCGTTGTGTGAACCATTTGTCCTTGTCCATTAGTCCCTTTGACTCGTTGTGTAAATCATTTGTCCTTGTTAATTAGTCCATGTGACTCCTTGTGTGAACCATTTGTCCTTGTTCATTCGTCCTTGTGACTCATTGTGAACCATTTGTCCTTGTTCATTAGTCATTGTGACTTGTTGTCTAAATCATTTGTTATAGATCATTAGTCCTTATGACTCATTGTGTGAACCATTTGTTCTTGTTCATTAGTCCTTGTGACTCATTGGGTGAACCATTTGTTCTTTTTCATTAGTCCTTGTGACTCGTTGTGTGAATCATTTGTCCTTGTTCATTAGTCCTTGTGATTCGTTGTGTGAACCAATTGTCCTTGTCATTAGTCATTGAAACTACATGTATGAATCATTTGTTCTAGTTCATTAGTCATTGTGACTCGTTGTGTGAATCATTTGTCCTTGTTAATTATTCCTTATGACTCGTTGTGTGAACCATTTGTCCTAGTTCATTATTCATTATGACTCGTTGTGTGAATTATTTGTCCTTGTTCATTAGTCCCTTTGATTCGTTGTGTAAAGCATTTGTCCTTGTTAATTAGTCCTTGTGATTCGTTGTGTGAACCATTTGTCCTTGTTCATTAGTCATTGAAACTCCTTGTATGAATCAATTGTTCTAGTTCATTAGTCATTGTGACTCGTTGTGTGAATCATTTGTCCTTGTTAATTATTCCTTATGACTCGTTGTGTGAACCCTTTGTCCTAGTTCATTAGTCATTATGACTCGTTGTGTGAATCATTTGTCCTTGTCCATTAGTTCCTTTGACTCGTTGTGTAAATCATTTGTCCTTGTTAATTAGTCCTTGTGCGAACCATTTGTCCTTTTTCATTCGTCCTTGTGACTCGTTGTGAACCATTTGTCCTTGTTCATTTGTCATTGTGACTCGTTGTGAAAATCATTTGTTCTAGTTCGTTAGTCATTGTGACTCGTTGTGTGAATCATTTGTCCTTGTTAATTATTCCTTGTGACTCGTTGTGTCAACCATTTGTCCTTGTTCATTAGTCATTGAAACTCCTTGTATGAATCATTTGTTCTAGTTCATTAGTCATTGTGACTCGTTGTGTGAATCATTTGTCCTTGTTAATTATTCCTTGTGACTCGTTGTGTGAACCATTTGTCCTAGTTCATTATTCATTATGACTCGTTGTGTGAATTATTTGTCCTTGTTCATTAGTCCCTTTGACTCGTTGTGTAAAACATTTGTCCTTGTTAATTAATCCTTGTGACTCGTTGTGAACCATTTGTCTTTGTTCATTTGTCATTGTGACTCGTTTTGTAAATCATTTGTTCTTTCATTAGTCATTGTAACTCGTTGTGTGAATCATTTGTCTTAGTTCATTATTCATTATGACTCGTTGTGTGAATCATTTGTCCTTCTCCATTAGTCCCTTTGACTCGTTGTGTAAATCATTTGTCCTTGTTAATAAGTCCTTGTGACTCTTTGTGTGAACCATTTGTCCTTGTTCATTCGTTCTTGTGACTCGTTGTGAACCATTTGTCCTTGTTCATTAGTCATTGTGACTCGTTGGGTAAATCATTTGTTCTAGTTTATTAGTCCTTATGACTCGTTGTGTGAACCATTTGTTCTTGTTCATTAGTCCTTGTGACTCGTTGTGCGAACCATTTGTCCTTGTTCATTAGTCATTGTGACTCCTTGTGTGAATCATTTGTTCTAGTTCATTAGTCATTGTGACTTGTTGTGTGAATCATTTGTTCGAGTTCACTATTCATTATGACTCGTTGTGTGAATTATTTGTCCTTGTTCATTAGTCCCTTTGACTCGTTGTGTAAAGCATTTGTCCTTGTTAATTACTCCTTGTGATTCGTTGTGTGAACCATTTGTCCTTGTTCATTAGTCATTGAAACTACTTGTATGAATCATTTGTTCTACTTCATTAGTCATTGTGACTCGTTGTGTGAATCATTTGTCCTTGTTAATTATTCCTTATGACTCGTTGTGTGAACCATTTGTCCTAGTTCATTATTCATTATGACTCGTTGTGTGAATTATTTGTCCTTGTTCATTAGTCCCTTTGACTCGTTGTGTAAAGCATTTGTCCTTGTTAATTAGTCCTTGTGATTCGTAGTGTGAACCATTTGTCCTTGTTCATTAGTCATTGAAACTCCTTGTATGAATCATTTGTTCTAGTTCATTAGTCATTGTGACTCGTTGTGTGAATCATTTGTCCTTGTTAATTATTCCTTGTGACTCGTTGTGTGAACCATTTGTCCTAGTTCATTATTCATTATGACTCGTTGTGTGAATTATTTGTCCTTGTTCATTAGTCCCTTTGACTCGTTGTGTAAAACATTTGTCCTAGTTAATTAATCCTTGTGACTCGTGTACCATTTGTCCTTGTTCATTAGTCATTGTGACTCGTTTTGTAAATCATTTCTTCTAGTTCATTAGTCATTGTGACTCGTTGTGTGAATCATTTGATTTAGTTCATTATTCATTATGACTCGTTGTGTGAATCATTTGTCCTTGTCCATTAGTTACTTTGACTCGTTGTGTAAATCATTTGTCCTTGTTAATTAGTTCTTGTGTGAACCATTTGTCCTTGTTCATCCGTCCTTGTGAATCGTTGTGAACCATTTGTCCTTGTTCATTTGTCATTGTGACTCGTTGTGTAAATCATTTTATCTAGTTCATTAATCATTGTGACTCGTTGTGTGAATTATTTGTCCTTGTTCATTAGTCCCTTTGACTCAATGTGTAAAACATTTGTCCTTGTTAATTAAACCTCGTGACTCGTTGTGAACCATTTGTCCTTGTTCATTAGTCATTGTGACTCGTTTTGTAAATCATTTGTTCTAGTTCATTAGTCATTGTGACTCGTTGTGTGAATCATTTGTCTTAGTTCATTATTCATTATGACTCGTTGTGTGAACCATTTGTCCTTGTCCATTAGTCCCTTTGACTCGTTGTGTAAATCATTTGTCCTTGTTAATTAGTCCTTGTGACTCTTTGTGTGAACCATTTGTCCTTGTTCATTCGTCCTTGTGACTCATTGTGAACCATTTGTCCTTGTTCATTAGTCATTGTGACTTGTTGTCTAAATCATTTGATATAGATCATTAGTCCTTATGACTCGTTGTGTGAACCATTTGTTCTTGTTCATTAGTCCTTGTGACTCATTGTGTGAACCATTTGTTCTTTTTCATTAGTCCTTGTGACTCGTTGTGTGAATCATTTGTCCTTGTTCATTAGTCCTTGTGATTCGTTGTGTGAACCATTTGTCCTTGTTCATTAGTCATTGAAACTACATGTATGAATCATTTGTTCTAGTTCATTAGTCATTGTGACTCGTTGTGTGAATCATTTGTCCTTGTTAATTATTCCTTATGACTCGTTGTGTGAACCATTTGTCCTAGTTCATTATTCATTATGACTCGTTGTGTGAATTATTTGTCCTTGTTCATTAGTCCCTTTGATTCGTTGTGTAAAGCATTTGTCCTTGTTAATTAGTCCTTGTGATTCGTTGTGTGAACCATTTGTCCTTGTTCATTAGTCATTGAAACTCCTTGTATGAATCAATTGTTCTAGTTCATTAGTCATTGTGACTCGTTGTGTGAATCATTTGTCCTTGTTAATTATTCCTTATGACTCGTTGTGTGAACCCTTTGTTCTAGTTCATTATTCATTATGACTCGTTGTGTGAATCATTTGTCCTTGTCCATTAGTTCCTTTGACTCGTTGTGTAAATCATTTGTCCTTGTTAATTAGTCCTTGTGTGAACCATTTGTCCTTGTTCATTCGTCCTTGTGACTCGTTGTGAACCATTTGTCCTTGTTCATTTGTCATTGTGACTCGTTGTGTAAATCATTTGTCCTTGTTAATTATTCCTTGTGACTCGTTGTGTGAACCATTTGTCCTTGTTCATTAGTCATTGAAACTCCTTGTATGAATCATTTGTTCTAGTTCATTAGTCATTGTGACTCGTTGTGTGAATCATTTGTCCTTGTTAATTATTCCTTGTGACTCGTTGTGTGAACCATTTGTCCTTGTTCATTAGTCCTTTGACTCGTTGTAAAACATTTGTCCTTGTTAATTAATCCTTGTGACTCGTTGTGAACCATTTGTCCTTGTTCATTAGTCATTGTGACTCGTTTTGTAAATCATTTGTTCTTTCATTAGTCATTGTAACTCGTTGTGTGAATCATTTGTCTTAGTTCATTATTCATTATGACTCGTTGTGTGAATCATTTGTCCTTGTCCATTAGTCCCTTTGACTCGTTGTGTAAATCATTTGTCCTTGTTAATAAGTCCTTGTGACTCTTTGTGTGAACCATTTGTCCTTGTTCATTCGTTCTTGTGACTCGTTGTGAACCATTTGTCCTTGTTCATTAGTCATTGTGACTCGTTGGGTAAATCATTTGTTCTAGTTTATTAGTCCTTATGACTCGTTGTGTGAACCATTTGTTCTTCTTCATTAGTCCTTGTGACTCGTTGTGTGAACCATTTGCTCTTTTTCATTAGTCCTTGTGACTCGTTGTGTGAATCATTTGTCCTTGTTCATTAGTCCTTGTGACTCGTTGTGTGAACCATTTGTCCTTGTTCATTAGTCATTGTGACTCCTTGTGTGAATCATTTGTTCTAGTTCATTAGTCATTGTGACTCGTTGTGTGAATCATTTGTCCGAGTTCACTATTCATTATGACTCGTTGTGTGAATTATTTGTCCTTGTTCATTAGCCCCTTTGACTCGTTGTGTAAAGCATTTGTCCTTGTTAATTACTCCTTGTGATTTGTTGTGTGAACCATTTGTCCTTGTTCATTAGTCATTGAAACTACTTGTATGAATCATTTGTTCTACTTCATTAGTCATTGTGACTCGTGTGAATCATTTGTCCTTGTTAATTATTCCTTATGACTCGTTGTGTGAACCATTTGTCCTAGTTCATTATTCATTATGACTCGTTGTGTGAATTATTTGTCCTTGTTCATTAGTCCCTTTGACTCGTTGTGTAAAGCATTTGTCCTTGTTAATTAGTCCTTGTGATTCGTAGTGTGAACCATTTGTCCTTGTTCATTAGTCATTGAAACTCCTTGTATGAATCATTTGTTCTAGTTCATTAGTCATTGTGACTCGTTGTGTGAATCATTTGTCCTTGTTAATTATTCCTTGTGACTCGTTGTGTGAACCATTTGTCCTAGTTCATTATTCATTATGACTCGTTGTGTGAATTATTTGTCCTTGTTCATTAGTCCCTTTGACTCGTTGTGTAAAACATTTGTCCTAGTTAATTAATCCTTGTGACTCGTGTACCATTTGTCCTTGTTCATTAGTCATTGTAACTCGTTTTGTAAATCATTTGTTCTAGTTCATTAGTCATTGTGACTCATTGTGTGAATCATTTGATTTAGTTCATTATTCATTATGACTCGTTGTGTGAATCATTTGTCCTTGTCCATTAGTTCCTTTGACTCGTTGTGTAAATTATTTGTCCTTGTTAATTAGTCCTTGTGTGAACCATTTGTCCTTGTTCATCCATCCTTGTGAATCGTTGTGAACCATTTGCCCTTGTTCATTTGTCATTGTGACTCGTTGTGTAAATCATTTTATCTAGTTCATTAGTCATTGTGACTCGTTGTGTGAATTATTTGTCCTTGTTCATTAGTCCCTTTGACTCGTTGTGTAAAACATTTGTCCTTGTTAATTAATCCTCGTGACTCGTTGTGAACCATTTGTCCTTGTTCATTAGTCATTGTGACTCGTTTTGTAAATCATTTGTTCTAGTTCATTAATCATTGTGACTCGTTGTGTGAATCATTTGTCTTAGTTCATTATTCATTATGACTCGTTGTGTGAACCATTTGTCCTTGTCCATTAGTCCCTTTGACTCGTTGTGTAAATCATTTGTCCTTGTTAATTAGTCCTTGTGACTCCTTGTGTGAACCATTTGTCCTTGTTCATTCGTCCTTGTGACTAATTGTGAACCATTTGTCCTTGTTCATTAGTCATTGTGACTTGTTGTGTAAATCATTTGATATAGATCATTAGTCCTTATGACTCGTTGTGTGAACCATTTGTTCTTGTTCATTAGTCCTTGTGACTCATTGTGTGAACCATTTGTTCTTTTTCATTAGTCCTTGTGACTCGTTGTGTGAATCATTTGTCCTTGTTCATTAGTCCTTGTGATTCGTTGTGTAAACCATTTGTCCTTGTTCATTAGTCATTGAAACTACATGTATGAATCATTTGTTCTAGTTCATTAGTCATTGTGACTCGTTGTGTGAATCATTTGTCCTTGTTAATTATTCCTTATGACTCGTTGTGTGAAGCATTTGTCCTAGTTCATTATTCATTATGACTCGTTGTGTGAATTATTTATCCTTGTTCATTAGTCCCTTTGATTCGTTGTGTAAAGCATTTGTCCTTGTTAATTAGTCCTTGTGATTCGTTGTGTGAACCATTTGTCCTTGTTCATTAGTCATTGAAATTCCTTGTATGAATCAATTGTTCTAGTTCATTAGTCATTGTGACTCGTTGTGTGAATCATTTGTCCTTGTTAATTATTCCTTATGACTCGTTGTGTGAACCATTTGTCCTAGTTCATTATTCATTATGACTCGTTGTGTGAATTATTTGTCCTGTTCATTAGTCCTTTGACTCGTTGTGTAAAGCATTTGTCCTTGTTAATTAGTCCTTGTGATTCGTTGTGTGAACCATTTGTCCTTGTTCATTAGTCATTGAAACTCCTTGTATGAATCATTTGTTCTAGTTCATTAGTCATTGTGACTCGTTGTGTTAATCATTTGTCCTTGTTAATTATTCCTTGTGACTCGTTGTGTGAACCATTTGTCCTAGTTCATTATTCATTATGACTCGTTGTGTGTATTATTTGTCCTTGTTCATTAGTCATTGTGACTCGTTGTGTGAATCATTTGATTTAGTTCATTATTCATTATGACTCGTTGTGTGAATCATTTGTCCTTGTCCATTAGTCCCTTTGACTCGTTGTGTAAATCATTTGTCCTTGTTAATAAGTCCTTGTGACTCTTTGTGTGAACCATTTGTCCTTGTTCATTCGTTCTTGTGACTCGTTGTGAACCATTTGTCCTTGTTCATTAGTCATTGTGACTCGTTGGGTAAATCATTTGTTCTAGTTTATTAGTCCTTATGACTCGTTGTGTGAACCATTTGTTCTTGTTCATTAGTCCTTGTGACTCGTTGTGTGAACCATTTGCTCTTTTTCATTAGTCCTTGTGACTCGTTGTGTGAATCATTTGTCCTTGTTCATTAGTCCTTGTGACTCGTTGTGTGAACCATTTGTCCTTGTTCATTAGTCATTGTGACTCCTTGTGTGAATCATTTGTTCTAGTTCATTAGTCATTGTGACTCGTTGTGTGAATCATTTGTCCGAGTTCACTATTCATTATGACTCGTTGTGTGAATTATTTGTCCTTGTTCATTAGCCCCTTTGACTCGTTGTGTAAAGCATTTGTCCTTGTTAATTACTCCTTGTGATTTGTTGTGTGAACCATTTGTCCTTGTTCATTAGTCATTGAAACTACTTGTATGAATCATTTGTTCTACTTCATTAGTCATTGTGACTCGTTGTGTGAATCATTTGTCCTTGTTAATTATTCCTTATGACTCGTTGTGTGAACCATTTGTCCTAGTTCATTATTCATTATGACTCGTTGTGTGAATTATTTGTCCTTGTTCATTAGTCCCTTTGACTCGTTGTGTAAAGCATTTGTCCTTGTTAATTAGTCCTTGTGATTCGTAGTGTGAACCATTTGTCCTTGTTCATTAGTCATTGAAACTCCTTGTATGAATCATTTGTTCTAGTTCATTAGTCATTGTGACTCGTTGTGTGAATCATTTGTCCTTGTTAATTATTCCTTGTGACTCGTTGTGTGAACCATTTGTCCTAGTTCATTATTCATTATGACTCGTTGTGTGAATTATTTGTCCTTGTTCATTAGTCCCTTTGACTCGTTGTGTAAAACATTTGTCCTAGTTAATTAATCCTTGTGACTCGTGTACCATTTGTCCTTGTTCATTAGTCATTGTGACTCGTTTTGTAAATCATTTGTTCTAGTTCATTAGTCATTGTGACTCATTGTGTGAATCATTTGATTTAGTTCATTATTCATTATGACTCATTGTGTGAATCATTTGTCCTTGTCCATTAGTTCCTTTGACTCGTTGTGTAAATCATTTGTCCTTGTTAATTAGTCCTTGTGTGAACCATTTGTCCTTGTTCATCCGTCCTTGTGAATCGTTGTGAACCATTTGCCCTTGTTCATTTGTCATTGTGACTCGTTGTGTAAATCATTTTATCTAGTTCATTAGTCATTGTGACTCGTTGTGTGAATTATTTGTCCTTGTTCATTAGTCCCTTTGACTCGTTGTGTAAAACATTTGTCCTTGTTAATTAATCCTCGTGACTCGTTGTGAACCATTTGTCCTTGTTCATTAGTCATTGTGACTCGTTTTGTAAATCATTTGTTCTAGTTCATTAATCATTGTGACTCGTTGTGTGAATCATTTGTCTTAGTTCATTATTCATTATGACTCGTTGTGTGAACCATTTGTCCTTGTCCATTAGTCCCTTTGACTCGTTGTGTAAATCATTTGTCCTTGTTAATTAGTCCTTGTGACTCCTTGTGTGAACCATTTGTCCTTGTTCATTCGTCCTTGTGACTAATTGTGAACCATTTGTCCTTGTTCATTAGTCATTGTGACTTGTTGTGTAAATCATTTGATATAGATCATTAGTCCTTATGACTCGTTGTGTGAACCATTTGTTCTTGTTCATTAGTCCTTGTGACTCATTGTGTGAACCATTTGTTCTTTTTCATTAGTCCTTGTGACTCGTTGTGTGAATCATTTGTCCTTGTTCATTAGTCCTTGTGATTCGTTGTGTAAACCATTTGTCCTTGTTCATTAGTCATTGAAACTACATGTATGAATCATTTGTTCTAGTTCATTAGTCATTGTGACTCGTTGTGTGAATCATTTGTCCTTGTTAATTATTCCTTATGACTCGTTGTGTGAAGCATTTGTCCTAGTTCATTATTCATTATGACTCGTTGTGTGAATTATTTATCCTTGTTCATTAGTCCCTTTGATTCGTTGTGTAAAGCATTTGTCCTTGTTAATTAGTCCTTGTGATTCGTTGTGTGAACCATTTGTCCTTGTTCATTAGTCATTGAAATTCCTTGTATGAATCAATTGTTCTAGTTCATTAGTCATTGTGACTCGTTGTGTGAATCATTTGTCCTTGTTAATTATTCCTTATGACTCGTTGTGTGAACCATTTGTCCTAGTTCATTATTCATTATGACTCGTTGTGTGAATTATTTGTCCTGTTCATTAGTCCCTTTGACTCGTTGTGTAAAGCATTTGTCCTTGTTAATTAGTCCTTGTGATTCGTTGTGTGAACCATTTGTCCTTGTTCATTAGTCATTGAAACTCCTTGTATGAATCATTTGTTCTAGTTCATTAGTCATTGTGACTCGTTGTGTTAATCATTTGTCCTTGTTAATTATTCCTTGTGACTCGTTGTGTGAACCATTTGTCCTAGTTCATTATTCATTATGACTCGTTGTGTGTATTATTTGTCCTTGTTCATTAGTCATTGTGACTCGTTGTGTGAATCATTTGATTTAGTTCATTATTCATTATGACTCGTTGTGTGAATCATTTGTCCTTGTCCATTAGTTCCTTTGACTCGTTGTGTAAATCATTTGTCCTTGTTAATTAGTCCTTGTGTGAACCATTTGTCCTTGTTCATTCGTCCTAGTGACTCGTTGTGAACCATTTGTCCTTGTTCATTTATCATTGTGACTCGTTCTGTAAATCATTTGTTCTAGTTCATTAGTCATTGTGACTCGTTGTGTGAATCATTTGTCCTTGTTAATTATTCCTTGTGACTCGTTGTGTGAACCATTTGTCCTTGTTCATTAGTCATTGAAACTCCTTGTATGAATCATTTGTTCTAGTTCATTAGTCATTGTGACTCGTTGTGTGAATCATTTGTCCTTGTTAATTATTCCTTGTGACTCGTTGTGTGAACCATTTTTCCTAGTTCATTATTCATTATGACTCGTTGTGTGAATTATTTGTCCTTGTTCATTAGTCCCTTTGACTCGTTGTGTAAAACATTTGTCCTTGTTAATTAATCCTTGTGACTCGTTGTGAACCATTTGTCCTTGTTCATTAGTCATTGTGACTCGTTTTGTAAATCATTTGTTCTAGTTCATTAGTCATTCTAACTCGTTGTGTGAATCATTTGTCTTAGTTCATTATTCATTATGACTCGTTGTGTGAATCATTTGTCCTTGTCCATTAGTCCTTGTGATTCGTTGTGTAAACCATTTGTCCTTGTTAATTAGTCATTGAAACTACATGTATGAATCATTTGTTCTAGTTCATTAGTCATTGTGACTCGTTGTGTGAATCATTTGTCCTTGTTAATTATTCCTTATGACTCGTTGTGTGAAACATTTGTCCTAGTTCATTATTCATTATGACTCGTTGTGTGAATTATTTATCCTTGTTCATTAGTCCCTTTGATTCGTTGTGTAAAGCATTTGTCCTTGTTAATTAGTCCTTGTGATTCGTTGTGTGAACCATTTGTCCTTGTTCATTAGTCATTGAAATTCCTTGTATGAATCAATTGTTCTAGTTCATTAGTCATTGTGACTCGTTGTGTGAATCATTTGTCCTTGTTAATTATTCCTTATGACTCGTTGTGTGAACCATTTGTCCTAGTTCATTATTCATTATGACTCGTTGTGTGAATTATTTGTCCTTGTTCATTAGTCCCTTTGACTCGTTGTGTAAAGCATTTGTCCTTGTTAATTAGTCCTTGTGATTCGTAGTGTGAACCATTTGTCCTTGTTCATTAGTCATTGAAACTCCTTGTATGAATCATTTGTTCTAGTTCATTAGTCATTGTGACTCGTTGTGTGAATCATTTGTCCTTGTTAATTATTCCTTGTGACTCGTTGTGTGAACCATTTGTCCTAGTTCATTATTCATTATGACTCGTTGTGTGAATTATTTGTCCTTGTTCATTAGTCCCTTTGACTCGTTGTGTAAAACATTTGTCCTAGTTAATTAATCCTTGTGACTCGTGTACCATTTGTCCTTGTTCATTAGTCATTGTGACTCGTTTTGTAAATCATTTGTTCTAGTTCATTAGTCATTGTGACTCATTGTGTGAATCATTTGATTTAGTTCATTATTCATTATGACTCATTGTGTGAATCATTTGTCCTTGTCCATTAGTTCCTTTGACTCGTTGTGTAAATCATTTGTCCTTGTTAATTAGTCCTTGTGTGAACCATTTGTCCTTGTTCATCCGTCCTTGTGAATCGTTGTGAACCATTTGCCCTTGTTCATTTGTCATTGTGACTCGTTGTGTAAATCATTTTATCTAGTTCATTAGTCATTGTGACTCGTTGTGTGAATTATTTGTCCTTGTTCATTAGTCCCTTTGACTCGTTGTGTAAAACATTTGTCCTTGTTAATTAATCCTCGTGACTCGTTGTGAACCATTTGTCCTTGTTCATTAGTCATTGTGACTCGTTTTGTAAATCATTTGTTCTAGTTCATTAATCATTGTGACTCGTTGTGTGAATCATTTGTCTTAGTTCATTATTCATTATGACTCGTTGTGTGAACCATTTGTCCTTGTCCATTAGTCCCTTTGACTCGTTGTGTAAATCATTTGTCCTTGTTAATTAGTCCTTGTGACTCCTTGTGTGAACCATTTGTCCTTGTTCATTCGTCCTTGTGACTAATTGTGAACCATTTGTCCTTGTTCATTAGTCATTGTGACTTGTTGTGTAAATCATTTGATATAGATCATTAGTCCTTATGACTCGTTGTGTGAACCATTTGTTCTTGTTCATTAGTCCTTGTGACTCATTGTGTGAACCATTTGTTCTTTTTCATTAGTCCTTGTGACTCGTTGTGTGAATCATTTGTCCTTGTTCATTAGTCCTTGTGATTCGTTGTGTAAACCATTTGTCCTTGTTCATTAGTCATTGAAACTACATGTATGAATCATTTGTTCTAGTTCATTAGTCATTGTGACTCGTTGTGTGAATCATTTGTCCTTGTTAATTATTCCTTATGACTCGTTGTGTGAAGCATTTGTCCTAGTTCATTATTCATTATGACTCGTTGTGTGAATTATTTATCCTTGTTCATTAGTCCCTTTGATTCGTTGTGTAAAGCATTTGTCCTTGTTAATTAGTCCTTGTGATTCGTTGTGTGAACCATTTGTCCTTGTTCATTAGTCATTGAAATTCCTTGTATGAATCAATTGTTCTAGTTCATTAGTCATTGTGACTCGTTGTGTGAATCATTTGTCCTTGTTAATTATTCCTTATGACTCGTTGTGTGAACCATTTGTCCTAGTTCATTATTCATTATGACTCGTTGTGTGAATTATTTGTCCTGTTCATTAGTCCCTTTGACTCGTTGTGTAAAGCATTTGTCCTTGTTAATTAGTCCTTGTGATTCGTTGTGTGAACCATTTGTCCTTGTTCATTAGTCATTGAAACTCCTTGTATGAATCATTTGTTCTAGTTCATTAGTCATTGTGACTCGTTGTGTTAATCATTTGTCCTTGTTAATTATTCCTTGTGACTCGTTGTGTGAACCATTTGTCCTAGTTCATTATTCATTATGACTCGTTGTGTGTATTATTTGTCCTTGTTCATTAGTCATTGTGACTCGTTGTGTGAATCATTTGATTTAGTTCATTATTCATTATGACTCGTTGTGTGAATCATTTGTCCTTGTCCATTAGTTCCTTTGACTCGTTGTGTAAATCATTTGTCCTTGTTAATTAGTCCTTGTGTGAACCATTTGTCCTTGTTCATTCGTCCTAGTGACTCGTTGTGAACCATTTGTCCTTGTTCATTAGTCATTGTGACTCGTTTCGTAAATCATTTGTTCTAGTTCATTAGTCATTGTGACTCGTTGTGTGAATCATTTGTCCTTGTTAATTATTCCTTGTGACTCGTTGTGTGAACCATTTGTCCTTGTTCATTAGTCATTGAAACTCCTTGTATGAATCATTTGTTCTAGTTCATTAGTCATTGTGACTCGTTGTGTGAATCATTTGTCCTTGTTAATTATTCCTTGTGACTCGTTGTGTGAACCATTTTTCCTAGTTCATTATTCATTATGACTCGTTGTGTGAATTATTTGTCCTTGTTCATTAGTCCCTTTGACTCGTTGTGTAAAACATTTGTCCTTGTTAATTAATCCTTGTGACTCGTTGTGAACCATTTGTCCTTGTTCATTAGTCATTGTGACTCGTTTTGTAAATCATTTGTTCTAGTTCATTAGTCATTCTAACTCGTTGTGTGAATCATTTGTCTTAGTTCATTATTCATTATGACTCGTTGTGTGAATCATTTGTCCTTGTCCATTAGTCCTTGTGATTCGTTGTGTAAACCATTTGTCCTTGTTAATTAGTCATTGAAACTACATGTATGAATCATTTGTTCTAGTTCATTAGTCATTGTGACTCGTTGTGTGAATCATTTGTCCTTGTTAATTATTCCTTATGACTCGTTGTGTGAAACATTTGTCCTAGTTCATTATTCATTATGACTCGTTGTGTGAATTATTTATCCTTGTTCATTAGTCCCTTTGATTCGTTGTGTAAAGCATTTGTCCTTGTTAATTAGTCCTTGTGATTCGTTGTGTGAACCATTTGTCCTTGTTCATTAGTCATTGAAATTCCTTGTATGAATCAATTGTTCTAGTTCATTAGTCATTGTGACTCGTTGTGTGAATCATTTGTCCTTGTTAATTATTCCTTATGACTCGTTGTGTGAACCATTTGTCCTAGTTCATTATTCATTATGACTCGTTGTGTGAATTATTTGTCCTGTTCATTAGTCCCTTTGACTCGTTGTGTAAAGCATTTGTCCTTGTTAATTAGTCCTTGTGATTCGTTGTGTGAACCATTTGTCCTTGTTCATTAGTCATTGAAACTCCTTGTATGAATCATTTGTTCTAGTTCATTAGTCATTGTGACTCGTTGTGTTAATCATTTGTCCTTGTTAATTATTCCTTGTGACTCGTTGTGTGAACCATTTGTCCTAGTTCATTATTCATTATGACTCGTTGTGTGTATTATTTGTCCTTGTTCATTAGTCATTGTGACTCGTTGTGTGAATCATTTGATTTAGTTCATTATTCATTATGACTCGTTGTGTGAATCATTTGTCCTTGTCCATTAGTCCCTTTGACTCGTTGTGTAAATCATTTGTCCTTGTTAATAAGTCCTTGTGACTCTTTGTGTGAACCATTTGTCCTTGTTCATTCGTTCTTGTGACTCGTTGTGAACCATTTGTCCTTGTTCATTAGTCATTGTGACTCGTTGGGTAAATCATTTGTTCTAGTTTATTAGTCCTTATGACTCGTTGTGTGAACCATTTGTTCTTGTTCATTAGTCCTTGTGACTCGTTGTGTGAACCATTTGCTCTTTTTCATTAGTCCTTGTGACTCGTTGTGTGAATCATTTGTCCTTGTTCATTAGTCCTTGTGACTCGTTGTGTGAACCATTTGTCCTTGTTCATTAGTCATTGTGACTCCTTGTGTGAATCATTTGTTCTAGTTCATTAGTCATTGTGACTCGTTGTGTGAATCATTTGTCCGAGTTCACTATTCATTATGACTCGTTGTGTGAATTATTTGTCCTTGTTCATTAGCCCCTTTGACTCGTTGTGTAAAGCATTTGTCCTTGTTAATTACTCCTTGTGATTTGTTGTGTGAACCATTTGTCCTTGTTCATTAGTCATTGAAACTACTTGTATGAATCATTTGTTCTACTTCATTAGTCATTGTGACTCGTTGTGTGAATCATTTGTCCTTGTTAATTATTCCTTATGACTCGTTGTGTGAACCATTTGTCCTAGTTCATTATTCATTATGACTCGTTGTGTGAATTATTTGTCCTTGTTCATTAGTCCCTTTGACTCGTTGTGTAAAGCATTTGTCCTTGTTAATTAGTCCTTGTGATTCGTAGTGTGAACCATTTGTCCTTGTTCATTAGTCATTGAAACTCCTTGTATGAATCATTTGTTCTAGTTCATTAGTCATTGTGACTCGTTGTGTGAATCATTTGTCCTTGTTAATTATTCCTTGTGACTCGTTGTGTGAACCATTTGTCCTAGTTCATTATTCATTATGACTCGTTGTGTGAATTATTTGTCCTTGTTCATTAGTCCCTTTGACTCGTTGTGTAAAACATTTGTCCTAGTTAATTAATCCTTGTGACTCGTGTACCATTTGTCCTTGTTCATTAGTCATTGTGACTCGTTTTGTAAATCATTTGTTCTAGTTCATTAGTCATTGTGACTCATTGTGTGAATCATTTGATTTAGTTCATTATTCATTATGACTCATTGTGTGAATCATTTGTCCTTGTCCATTAGTTCCTTTGACTCGTTGTGTAAATCATTTGTCCTTGTTAATTAGTCCTTGTGTGAACCATTTGTCCTTGTTCATCCGTCCTTGTGAATCGTTGTGAACCATTTGCCCTTGTTCATTTGTCATTGTGACTCGTTGTGTAAATCATTTTATCTAGTTCATTAGTCATTGTGACTCGTTGTGTGAATTATTTGTCCTTGTTCATTAGTCCCTTTGACTCGTTGTGTAAAACATTTGTCCTTGTTAATTAATCCTCGTGACTCGTTGTGAACCATTTGTCCTTGTTCATTAGTCATTGTGACTCGTTTTGTAAATCATTTGTTCTAGTTCATTAATCATTGTGACTCGTTGTGTGAATCATTTGTCTTAGTTCATTATTCATTATGACTCGTTGTGTGAACCATTTGTCCTTGTCCATTAGTCCCTTTGACTCGTTGTGTAAATCATTTGTCCTTGTTAATTAGTCCTTGTGACTCCTTGTGTGAACCATTTGTCCTTGTTCATTCGTCCTTGTGACTAATTGTGAACCATTTGTCCTTGTTCATTAGTCATTGTGACTTGTTGTGTAAATCATTTGATATAGATCATTAGTCCTTATGACTCGTTGTGTGAACCATTTGTTCTTGTTCATTAGTCCTTGTGACTCATTGTGTGAACCATTTGTTCTTTTTCATTAGTCCTTGTGACTCGTTGTGTGAATCATTTGTCCTTGTTCATTAGTCCTTGTGATTCGTTGTGTAAACCATTTGTCCTTGTTCATTAGTCATTGAAACTACATGTATGAATCATTTGTTCTAGTTCATTAGTCATTGTGACTCGTTGTGTGAATCATTTGTCTTAGTTCATTATTCATTATGACTCGTTGTGTGAATCATTTGTCCTTGTCCATTAGTCCTTGTGATTCGTTGTGTAAACCATTTGTCCTTGTTAATTAGTCATTGAAACTACATGTATGAATCATTTGTTCTAGTTCATTAGTCATTGTGACTCGTTGTGTGAATCATTTGTCCTTGTTAATTATTCCTTATGACTCGTTGTGTGAAACATTTGTCCTAGTTCATTATTCATTATGACTCGTTGTGTGAATTATTTATCCTTGTTCATTAGTCCCTTTGATTCGTTGTGTAAAGCATTTGTCCTTGTTAATTAGTCCTTGTGATTCGTTGTGTGAACCATTTGTCCTTGTTCATTAGTCATTGAAATTCCTTGTATGAATCAATTGTTCTAGTTCATTAGTCATTGTGACTCGTTGTGTGAATCATTTGTCCTTGTTAATTATTCCTTATGACTCGTTGTGTGAACCATTTGTCCTAGTTCATTATTCATTATGACTCGTTGTGTGAATTATTTGTCCTGTTCATTAGTCCCTTTGACTCGTTGTGTAAAGCATTTGTCCTTGTTAATTAGTCCTTGTGATTCGTTGTGTGAACCATTTGTCCTTGTTCATTAGTCATTGAAACTCCTTGTATGAATCATTTGTTCTAGTTCATTAGTCATTGTGACTCGTTGTGTTAATCATTTGTCCTTGTTAATTATTCCTTGTGACTCGTTGTGTGAACCATTTGTCCTAGTTCATTATTCATTATGACTCGTTGTGTGTATTATTTGTCCTTGTTCATTAGTCATTGTGACTCGTTGTGTGAATCATTTGATTTAGTTCATTATTCATTATGACTCGTTGTGTGAATCATTTGTCCTTGTCCATTAGTCCCTTTGACTCGTTGTGTAAATCATTTGTCCTTGTTAATAAGTCCTTGTGACTCTTTGTGTGAACCATTTGTCCTTGTTCATTCGTTCTTGTGACTCGTTGTGAACCATTTGTCCTTGTTCATTAGTCATTGTGACTCGTTGGGTAAATCATTTGTTCTAGTTTATTAGTCCTTATGACTCGTTGTGTGAACCATTTGTTCTTGTTCATTAGTCCTTGTGACTCGTTGTGTGAACCATTTGCTCTTTTTCATTAGTCCTTGTGACTCGTTGTGTGAATCATTTGTCCTTGTTCATTAGTCCTTGTGACTCGTTGTGTGAACCATTTGTCCTTGTTCATTAGTCATTGTGACTCCTTGTGTGAATCATTTGTTCTAGTTCATTAGTCATTGTGACTCGTTGTGTGAATCATTTGTCCGAGTTCACTATTCATTATGACTCGTTGTGTGAATTATTTGTCCTTGTTCATTAGCCCCTTTGACTCGTTGTGTAAAGCATTTGTCCTTGTTAATTACTCCTTGTGATTTGTTGTGTGAACCATTTGTCCTTGTTCATTAGTCATTGAAACTACTTGTATGAATCATTTGTTCTACTTCATTAGTCATTGTGACTCGTTGTGTGAATCATTTGTCCTTGTTAATTATTCCTTATGACTCGTTGTGTGAACCATTTGTCCTAGTTCATTATTCATTATGACTCGTTGTGTGAATTATTTGTCCTTGTTCATTAGTCCCTTTGACTCGTTGTGTAAAGCATTTGTCCTTGTTAATTAGTCCTTGTGATTCGTAGTGTGAACCATTTGTCCTTGTTCATTAGTCATTGAAACTCCTTGTATGAATCATTTGTTCTAGTTCATTAGTCATTGTGACTCGTTGTGTGAATCATTTGTCCTTGTTAATTATTCCTTGTGACTCGTTGTGTGAACCATTTGTCCTAGTTCATTATTCATTATGACTCGTTGTGTGAATTATTTGTCCTTGTTCATTAGTCCCTTTGACTCGTTGTGTAAAACATTTGTCCTAGTTAATTAATCCTTGTGACTCGTGTACCATTTGTCCTTGTTCATTAGTCATTGTGACTCGTTTTGTAAATCATTTGTTCTAGTTCATTAGTCATTGTGACTCATTGTGTGAATCATTTGATTTAGTTCATTATTCATTATGACTCATTGTGTGAATCATTTGTCCTTGTCCATTAGTTCCTTTGACTCGTTGTGTAAATCATTTGTCCTTGTTAATTAGTCCTTGTGTGAACCATTTGTCCTTGTTCATCCGTCCTTGTGAATCGTTGTGAACCATTTGCCCTTGTTCATTTGTCATTGTGACTCGTTGTGTAAATCATTTTATCTAGTTCATTAGTCATTGTGACTCGTTGTGTGAATTATTTGTCCTTGTTCATTAGTCCCTTTGACTCGTTGTGTAAAACATTTGTCCTTGTTAATTAATCCTCGTGACTCGTTGTGAACCATTTGTCCTTGTTCATTAGTCATTGTGACTCGTTTTGTAAATCATTTGTTCTAGTTCATTAATCATTGTGACTCGTTGTGTGAATCATTTGTCTTAGTTCATTATTCATTATGACTCGTTGTGTGAACCATTTGTCCTTGTCCATTAGTCCCTTTGACTCGTTGTGTAAATCATTTGTCCTTGTTAATTAGTCCTTGTGACTCCTTGTGTGAACCATTTGTCCTTGTTCATTCGTCCTTGTGACTAATTGTGAACCATTTGTCCTTGTTCATTAGTCATTGTGACTTGTTGTGTAAATCATTTGATATAGATCATTAGTCCTTATGACTCGTTGTGTGAACCATTTGTTCTTGTTCATTAGTCCTTGTGACTCATTGTGTGAACCATTTGTTCTTTTTCATTAGTCCTTGTGACTCGTTGTGTGAATCATTTGTCCTTGTTCATTAGTCCTTGTGATTCGTTGTGTAAACCATTTGTCCTTGTTCATTAGTCATTGAAACTACATGTATGAATCATTTGTTCTAGTTCATTAGTCATTGTGACTCGTTGTGTGAATCATTTGTCCTTGTTAATTATTCCTTATGACTCGTTGTGTGAAGCATTTGTCCTAGTTCATTATTCATTATGACTCGTTGTGTGAATTATTTATCCTTGTTCATTAGTCCCTTTGATTCGTTGTGTAAAGCATTTGTCCTTGTTAATTAGTCCTTGTGATTCGTTGTGTGAACCATTTGTCCTTGTTCATTAGTCATTGAAATTCCTTGTATGAATCAATTGTTCTAGTTCATTAGTCATTGTGACTCGTTGTGTGAATCATTTGTCCTTGTTAATTATTCCTTATGACTCGTTGTGTGAACCATTTGTCCTAGTTCATTATTCATTATGACTCGTTGTGTGAATTATTTGTCCTGTTCATTAGTCCCTTTGACTCGTTGTGTAAAGCATTTGTCCTTGTTAATTAGTCCTTGTGATTCGTTGTGTGAACCATTTGTCCTTGTTCATTAGTCATTGAAACTCCTTGTATGAATCATTTGTTCTAGTTCATTAGTCATTGTGACTCGTTGTGTTAATCATTTGTCCTTGTTAATTATTCCTTGTGACTCGTTGTGTGAACCATTTGTCCTAGTTCATTATTCATTATGACTCGTTGTGTGTATTATTTGTCCTTGTTCATTAGTCATTGTGACTCGTTATGTGAATCATTTGATTTAGTTCATTATTCATTATGACTCGTTGTGTGAATCATTTGTCCTTGTCCATTAGTTCCTTTGACTCGTTGTGTAAATCATTTGTCCTTGTTAATTAGTCCTTGTGTGAACCATTTGTCCTTGTTCATTCGTCCTAGTGACTCGTTGTGAACCATTTGTCCTTGTTCATTTATCATTGTGACTCGTTCTGTAAATCATTTGTTCTAGTTCATTAGTCATTGTGACTCGTTGTGTGAATCATTTGTCCTTGTTAATTATTCCTTGTGACTCGTTGTGTGAACCATTTGTCCTTGTTCATTAGTCATTGAAACTCCTTGTATGAATCATTTGTTCTAGTTCATTAGTCATTGTGACTCGTTGTGTGAATTATTTGTCCTTGTTCATTAGTCCCTTTGACTCGTTGTGTAAAACATTTGTCCTTGTTAATTAATCCTTGTGACTCGTTGTGAACCATTTGTCCTTGTTCATTAGTCATTGTGACTCGTTTTGTAAATCATTTGTTCTAGTTTATTAGTCCTTGTGACTCGTTGTGTGAACCATTTGTTCTTCTTCATTAGTTCTTGTGACTCGTTGTGTGAACCATTTGCTCTTTTTCATTAGTCCTTGTGACTCGTTGTGTGAATCATTTGTCCTTGTTCATTAGTCCTTGTGACTCGTTGTGTGAACCATTTGTCCTTGTTCATTAGTCATTGTGACTCCTTGTGTGAATCATTTGTTCGAGTTCATTAGTCATTCTGACTCGTTGTTTGAATCATTTGTCCTAGTTCACTATTCATTATGACTCGTGGTGTGAATTATTTGTCCTTGTTTATTAGTCCCTTTGACTCGTTGTGTAAAACATTTGTCCTTGTTAATTACTCCTTGTGATTCGTTGTGTGAACCATTTTTCCTTGTTCATTAGTCATTGAAACTACTTGTATGAATCATTTGTTCTACTTCATTAGTCATTGTGACTCGTGTGAATCATTTGTCCTTGTTAATTATTCCTTATGACTCGTTGTGTGAACCATTTGTCCTAGTTCATTATTCATTATGACTCGTTGTGTGAATTATTTGTCCTTGTTCATTAGTCCCTTTGACTCGTTGTGTAAAGCATTTGTCCTTGTTAATTAGTCCTTGTAAATCGTTGTGTGAACCATTTGTCCTTGTTCATTAGTCATTGAAACTCCTTGTATGAATCATTTGTTCTAGTTCATTAGTCATTATGACTCGTTGTGTGAATCATTTTTCCTTGTTAATTATTCCTTGTGACTCGTTATGTGAACCATTTGTCCTAGTTCATTATTCATTATGACTCGTTGTGTGAATTATTTGTCCTTGTTCATTAGTCCCTTTGACTCGTTGTGTAAAACATTTGTCCTAGTTAATTAATCCTTGTGACTCGTGAACCATTTGTCCTTGTTCATTAGTCATTGTGACTCGTTTTGTAAATCATTTGATCTAGTTCATTAGTCATTTTGACTCGTTGTGTGAATCATTTGATTTAGTTCATTATTCATTATGACTCGTTGTGTAAATCATTTGTCCTTGTTAATTAGTCCTTGTGTGAACCATTTGTCCTTGTTCATCCGTACTTGTGAATCGTTGTGAACCATTTGTCCTTTTTCATTTGTCATTGTGACTCGTTGTGTAAATCATTTTATCTAGTTCATTAGTCATTGTGACTCGTTGTCTGAATTATTTGTCCTTGTTCATTAGTCCCTTTGACTCGTTGTGTAAAACATTTGTCCTTGTTAATTAATCCTCGTGACTCGTTGTGAACCATTTGTCCTTGTTCATTAGTCATTGTGACTCGTTTTGTAAATCATTTGTTCTAGTTCATTAGTCATTGTGACTCGTTGTGTGAATCATTTGTCTTAGTTCATTATTCATTATGACTCGTGTGTGAACCATTTGTCCTTGTCCATTAGTCCCTTTGACTCGTTGTGTAAATCATTTGTCCTTGTTAATTAGTCCTTGTGACTCCTTGTGTGAACCATTTGTCCTTGTTCATTCGTCCTTGTGACTCATTGTGAACCATTTGTCCTTGTTCATTAGTCATTGTGACTTGTTGTGTAAATCATTTGATATAGATCATTAGTCCTTATGACTCGTTGTGTGAACCATTTGTTCTTGTTCATTAGTCCTTGTGACTCATTGTGTGAACCATTTGTTCTTTTTCATTAGTCCTTGTGACTCGTTGTGTGAATCATTTGTCCTTGTTCATTAGTCCTTGTGATTCGTTGTGTAAACCATTTGTCCTTGTTCATTAGTCATTGAAACTACATGTATGAATCATTTGTTCTAGTTCATTAGTCATTGTGACTCGTTGTGTGAATCATTTGTCCTTGTTAAATATTCCTTATGACTCGTTGTGTGAAGCATTTGTCCTAGTTCATTATTCATTATGACTCGTTGTGTGAATTATTTATCCTTGTTCATTAGTCCCTTTGATTCGTTGTGTAAAGCATTTGTCCTTGTTAATTAGTCCTTGTGATTCGTTGTGTGAACCATTTGTCCTTGTTCATTAGTCATTGAAATTCCTTGTATGAATCAATTGTTCTAGTTCATTAGTCATTGTGACTCGTTGTGTGAATCATTTGTCCTTGTTAATTATTCCTTATGACTCGTTGTGTGAACCCTTTGTCCTAGTTCATTATTCATTATGACTCGTTGTGTGAATTATTTGTCCTTGTTCATTAGTCCCTTTGACTCGTTGTGTAAAGCATTTGTCCTTGTTAATTAGTCCTTGTGATTCCTTGTGTGAACCATTTGTCCTTGTTCATTAGTCATTGAAACTCCTTGTATGAATCATTTGTTCTAGTTCATTAGTCATTGTGACTCGTTGTGTTAATCATTTGTCCTTGTTAATTATTCCTTGTGACTCGTTGTGTGAACCATTTGTCCTAGTTCATTATTCATTATGACTCGTTGTGTGAATTATTTGTCCTTGTTCATTAGTCATTGTGACTCGTTGTGTGAATCATTTGATTTAGTTCATTATTCATTATGACTCGTTGTGTGAATCATTTGTCCTTGTCCATTAGTTCCTTTGACTCGTTGTGTAAATCATTTGTCCTTGTTAATTAGTCCTTGTGTGAACCATTTGTCCTTGTTCATTCGTCCTAGTGACTCGTTGTGAACCATTTGTCCTTGTTCATTAGTCATTGTGACTCGTTTCGTAAATCATTTGTTCTAGTTCATTAGTCATTGTGACTCGTTGTGTGAATCATTTGTCCTTGTTAATTATTCCTTGTGACTCGTTGTGTGAACCATTTGTCCTTGTTCATTAGTCATTGAAACTCCTTGTATGAATCATTTGTTCTAGTTCATTAGTCATTGTGACTCGTTGTGTGAATCATTTGTCCTTGTTAATTATTCCTTGTGACTCGTTGTGTGAACCATTTGTCCTAGTTCATTATTCATTATGACTCGTTGTGTGAATTATTTGTCCTTGTTCATTAGTCCCTTTGACTCGTTGTGTAAAACATTTGTCCTTGTTAATTAATCCTTGTGGATCGTTGTGAACCATTTGTCCTTGTTCATTTGTCATTGTGACTCGTTTTGTAAATCATTTGTTCTTTCATTAGTCATTGTAACTCGTTGTGTGAATCATTTGTCTTAGTTCATTATTCATTATGACTCGTTGTGTGAATCATTTGTCCTTGTCCATTAGTCCCTTTGACTCGTTGTGTAAATCATTTGTCCTTGTTAATAAGTCCTTGTGACTCTTTGTGTGAACCATTTGTCCTTGTTCATTCGTTCTTGTGACTCGTTGTGAACCATTTGTCCTTCTTCATTAGTCATTGTGACTCGTTGGGTAAATCATTTGTTCTAGTTTATTAGTCCTTATGACTCGTTGTGTGAACCATTTGTTCTTGTTCATTAGTCCTTGTGACTCGTTGTGCGAACCATTTGTCCTTGTTCATTAGTCATTGTGACTCCTTGTGTGAATCATTTGTTCTAGTTCATTAGTCATTGTGACTTGTTGTGTGAATCATTTGTTCGAGTTCACTATTCATTATGACTCGTTGTGTGAATTATTTGTCCTTGTTCATTAGTCCCTTTGACTCGTTGTGTAAAACATTTGTCCTTGTTAATTAATCCTTGTGACTCGTTGTGAACCATTTGTCCTTGTTCATTAGTCATTGTGACTCGTTTTGTAAATCATTTGTTCTAGTTTATTAGTCCTTGTGACTCGTTGTGTGAACCATTTGTTCTTCTTCATTAGTTCTTGTGACTCGTTGTGTGAACCATTTGCTCTTTTTCATTAGTCCTTGTGACTCGTTGTGTGAATCATTTGTCCTTGTTCATTAGTCCTTGTGACTCGTTGTGTGAACCATTTGTCCTTGTTCATTAGTCATTGTGACTCCTTGTGTGAATCATTTGTTCGAGTTCATTAGTCATTCTGACTCGTTGTTTGAATCATTTGTCCTAGTTCACTATTCATTATGACTCGTGGTGTGAATTATTTGTCCTTGTTTATTAGTCCCTTTGACTCGTTGTGTAAAGCATTTGTCCTTGTTAATTACTCCTTGTGATTCGTTGTGTGAACCATTTGTCCTTGTTCATTAGTCATTGAAACTACTTGTATGAATCATTTGTTCTACTTCATTAGTCATTGTGACTCGTTGTAATCATTTGTCCTTGTTAATTATTTCTTATGACTCGTTGTGTGAACCATTTGTCCTAGTTCATTATTCATTATGACTCGTTGTGTGAATTATTTGTCCTTGTTCATTAGTTCCTTTGACTCGTTGTGTAAAGCATTTGTCCTTGTTAATTAGTCCTTGTAATTCGTTGTGTGAACCATTTGTCCTTGTTCATTAGTCATTGAAACTCCTTGTATGAATCATTTGTTCTAGTTCATTAGTCATTGTGACTCGTTGTGTGAATCATTTGTCCTTGTTAATTATTCCTTGTGACTCGTTGTGTGAACCATTTTTCCTAGTTCATTAATCATTATGACTCGTTGTATGAATTATATGTCCTTGTTCATTAGTCCCTTTGACTCGTTGTGTAAAACATTTGTCCTTGTTAATTAATCCTTGTGACTCGTTGTGAACCATTTGTCCTTGTTCATTAGTCATTGTGACTCGTTTTGTAAATCATTTGTTCTAGTTCATTAGTCATTGTAACTCGTTGTGTGAATCATTTCTCTTAGTTCATTATTCATTATGACTCGTTGTGTGAATCATTTGTCCTTGTCCATTAGTCCCTTTGACTCGTTGTGTAAATCATTTGTCCTTGTTAATAAGTCCTTGTGACTCTTTGTGTGAACCATTTGTCCTTGTTCATTCGTTCTTGTGACTCGTTGTGAACCATTTGTCCTTGTTCATTAGTCATTGTGACTCGTTGGGTAAATCATTTGTTCTAGTTTATTAGTCCTTATGACTCGTTGTGTGAACCATTTGTTCTTCTTCATTAGTCCTTGTGACTCGTTGTGTGAACCATTTGCTCTTTTTCATTAGTCCTTGTGACTCGTTGTGTGAATCATTTGTCCTTGTTCATTAGTCCTTGTGACTCGTTGTGTGAACCATTTGTCCTTGTTCATTAGTCATCGTGACTCCTTGTGTGAATCATTTGTTCTAGTTCATTAGTCATTGTGACTCGTTGTGTGAATCATTTGTCCTAGTTCACGATTCATTATGACTCGTTGTGTGAATTATTTGTCCTTGTTCATTAGTCCCTTTGACTCGTTGTGTAAAGCATTTGTCCTTGTTAATTACTCCTTGTGATTCGTTGTGTGAACCATTTGTCCTTGTTCATTAGTCATTGAAACTCCTTGTATGAATCATTTGTTCTAGTTCATTAGTCATTGTGACTCGTTGTGTTAATCATTTGTCCTTGTTAATTATTCCTTGTGACTCGTTGTGTGAACCATTTGTCCTAGTTCATTATTCATTATGACTCGTTGTGTGAATTATTTGTCCTTGTTCATTAGTCATTGTGACTCGTTGTGTGAATCATTTGATTTAGTTCATTATTCATTATGACTCGTTGTGTGAATCATTTGTCCTTGTCCATTAGTTCCTTTGACTCGTTGTGTAAATCATTTGTCCTTGTTAATTAGTCCTTGTGTGAACCATTTGTCCTTGTTCATTCGTCCTAGTGACTCGTTGTGAACCATTTGTCCTTGTTCATTTGTCATTGTGACTCGTTCTGTAAATCATTTGTTCTAGTTCATTAGTCATTGTGACTCGTTGTGTGAATCATTTGTCCTTGTTAATTATTCCTTGTGACTCGTTGTGTGAACCATTTGTCCTTGTTCATTAGTCATTGAAACTCCTTGTATGAATCATTTTTTCTAGTTCATTAGTCATTGTGACTCGTTGTGTGAATCATTTGTCCTTGTTAATTATTCCTTGTGACTCGTTGTGTGAACCATTTTTCCTAGTTCATTATTCATTATGACTCGTTGTGTGAATTATTTGTCCTTGTTCATTAGTCCCTTTGACTCGTGTAAAACATTTGTCCTTGTTAATTAATCCTTGTGACTCGTTGTGAACCATTTGTCCTTGTTCATTAGTCATTGTGACTCGTTTGGTAAATCATTTGTTCTAGTTCATTAGTCATTCTAACTCGTTGTGTGAATCATTTGTCTTAGTTCATTATTCATTATGACTCGTTGTGTGAATCATTTGTCCTTGTCCATTAGTCCCTTTGACTCGTTGTGTAAATCATTTGTCCTTGTTAATAAGTCCTTGTGACTCTTTGTGTGAACCGTTTGTCCTTGTTCATTCGTTCTTGTGACTCGTTGTGAACCATTTGTCCTTGTTCATTAGTCATTGTGACTCGTTGGGTAAATCATTTGTTCTAGTTTATTAGTCCTTATGACTCGTTGTGTGAACCATTTGTTCTTCTTCATTAGTTCTTGTGACTCGTTGTGTGAACCATTTGCTCTTTTTCATTAGTCCTTGTGACTCGTTGTGTGAATCATTTGTCCTTGTTCATTAGTCCTTGTGACTCGTTGTGTGAACCATTTGTCCTTGTTCATTAGTCATTGTGACTCCTTGTGTGAATCATTTGTTCGAGTTCATTAGTCATTCTGACTCGTTGTGTGAATCATTTGTCCTAGTTCACTATTCATTATGACTCGTGGTGTGAATTATTTGTCCTTGTTTA
This sequence comes from Silene latifolia, assembly GCF_048544455.1. NCBI lineage: Eukaryota > Viridiplantae > Streptophyta > Magnoliopsida > Caryophyllales > Caryophyllaceae > Silene > Silene latifolia. Next base: position 126,262 of record NW_027413131.1, on the reverse strand, counting down.
TTAGTCCCTTTGACTCGTTGTGTAAAGCATTAGTCCTTGTTAATTACTCCTTGTGATTCGTTGTGTGAACCATTTGTCCTTGTTCATTAGTCATTGAAACTACTTGTATGAATCATTTGTTCTACTTCATTAGTCATTGTGACTCGTTGTGTGAATCATTTGTCCTTGTTAATTATTTCTTATGACTCGTTGTGTGAACCATTTGTCCTAGTTCATTATTCATTATGACTCGTTGTGTGAATTATTTGTCCTTGTTCATTAGTTCCTTTGACTCGTTGTGTAAAGCATTTGTCCTTGTTAATTAGTCCTTGTAATTCGTTGTGTGAACCATTTGTCCTTGTTCATTAGTCATTGAAACTCCTTGTATGAATCATTTGTTCTAGTTCATTAGTCATTGTGACTCGTTGTGTGAATCATTTGTCCTTGATAATTATTCCTTGTGACTCGTTGTGTGAACCATTTTTCCTAGTTCATTAATCAATATGACTCGTTGTATGAATTATATGTCCTTGTTCATTAGTCCCTTTGACTCGTTGTGTAAAACATTTGTCCTTGTTAATTAATCCTTGTGACTCGTTGTGAACCATTTGTCCTTGTTCATTAGTCATTGTGACTCGTTTTGTAAATCATTTGTTCTAGTTCATTAGTCATTGTAACTCGTTGTGTGAATCATTTCTCTTAGTTCATTATTCATTATGACTCGTTGTGTGAATCATTTGTCCTTGTCCATTAGTCCCTTTGACTCGTTGTGTAAATCATTTGTCCTTGTTCATAAGTCCTTGTGACTCTTTGTGTGAACCATTTGTCCTTGTTCATTCGTTCTTGTGACTCGTTGTGAACCATTTGTCCTTGTTCATTAGTCATTGTGACTCGTTGGGTAAATCATTTGTTCTAGTTTATTAGTCCTTATGACTACGTTGTGTGAACCATTTGTTCTTCTTCATTAGTCCCTGTGACTCGTTGTGTGAACCATTTGCTCTTTTTCATTAGTCCTTGTGACTCGTTGTGTGAATCATTTGTCCTTGTTCATTAGTCCTTGTGACTCGTTGTGTGAACCATTTGTCCTTGTTCATTAGTCATTGAAACTACTTGTATGAATCATTTGTTCTACTTCATTAGTCATTGTGACTCGTTGTGTGAATCATTTGTCCTTGTTAATTATTTCTTATGACTCGTTGTGTGAACCATTTGTCCTAGTTCATTATTCATTATGACTCGTTGTGTGAATTATTTGTCCTTGTTCATTAGTTCCTTTGACTCGTTGTGTAAAGCATTTGTCCTTGTTAATTAGTCCTTGTAATTCGTTGTGTGAACCATTTGTCCTTGTTCATTAGTCATTGAAACTCCTTGTATGAATCATTTGTTCTAGTTCATTAGTCATTGTGACTCGTTGTGTGAATCATTTGTCCTTGATAATTATTCCTTGTGACTCGTTGTGTGAACCATTTTTCCTAGTTCATTAATCAATATGACTCGTTGTATGAATTATATGTCCTTGTTCATTAGTCCCTTTGACTCGTTGTGTAAAACATTTGTCCTTGTTAATTAATCCTTGTGACTCGTTGTGAACCATTTGTCCTTGTTCATTAGTCATTGTGACTCGTTTTGTAAATCATTTGTTCTAGTTCATTAGTCATTGTAACTCGTTGTGTGAATCATTTCTCTTAGTTCATTATTCATTATGACTCGTTGTGTGAATCATTTGTCCTTGTCCATTAGTCCCTTTGACTCGTTGTGTAAATCATTTGTCCTTGTTCATAAGTCCTTGTGACTCTTTGTGTGAACCATTTGTCCTTGTTCATTCGTTCTTGTGACTCGTTGTGAACCATTTGTCCTTGTTCATTAGTCATTGTGACTCGTTGGGTAAATCATTTGTTCTAGTTTATTAGTCCTTATGACTACGTTGTGTGAACCATTTGTTCTTCTTCATTAGTCCCTGTGACTCGTTGTGTGAACCATTTGCTCTTTTTCATTAGTCCTTGTGACTCGTTGTGTGAATCATTTGTCCTTGTTCATTAGTCCTTGTGACTCGTTGTGTGAACCATTTGTCCTTGTTCATTAGTCATCGTGACTCCTTGTGTGAATCATTTGTTCTAGTTCATTAGTCATTGTGACTCGTTGTGTGAATCATTTGTCCTAGTTCACGATTCATTATGACTCGTTGTGTGAATTATTTGTCCTTGTTCATTAGTCCCTTTGACTCGTTGTGTAAAGCATTTGTCCTTGTTAATTACTCCTTGTGATTCGTTGTGTGAACCATTTGTCTTTGTTCATTAGTCATTGAAACTACTTGTATGAATCATTTGTTCTACTTCATTAGTCATTGTGACTCGTGTGAATCATTTGTCCTTGTTAATTATTCCTTATGACTCGTTGTGTGAACCATTTGTCCTAGTTCATTATTCATTATGACTCGTTGTGTGAATTATTTATCCTTGTTCATTAGTCCCTTTGACTCGTTGTGTAAAGCATTTGTCCTTGTTAATTAGTCCTTGTAAATCGTTGTGTGAACCATTTGTCCTTGTTCATTAGTCATTGAAACTCCTTGTATGAATCATTTGTTCTAGTTCATTAGTCATTATGACTCGTTGTGTGAATCATTTGTCCTTGTTAATTATTCCTTGTGACTCGTTGTGTGAACCATTTGTCCTAGTTCATTATTCATTATGACTCGTTGTGTGAATTATTTGTCCTTGTTCATTAGTCCCTTTGACTCGTTGTGTAAAACATTTGTCCTAGTTAATTAATCCTTGTGACTCGTGAACCATTTGTCCTTGTTCATTAGTCATTGTGACTCGTTTTGTAAATCATTTGTTCTAGTTCATTAGTCATTTTGACTCGTTGTGTGAATCATTTGATTTAGTTCATTATTCATTATGACTCGTTGTGTAAATCATTTGTCCTTGTTAATTAGTCCTTGTGCGAACCATTTGTCCTTGTTCATCCGTACTTGTGAATCGTTGTGAACCATTTGTCCTTGTTCATTTGTCATTGTGACTCGTTGTGTAAATCATTTTATCTAGTTCATTAGTCATTGTGACTCGTTGTGTGAATCATTTGTCTTAGTTCATTATTCATTATGACTCGTTGTGTGAACCATTTGTCCTTGTCCATTAGTCCCTTTGACTCGTTGTGTAAATCATTTGTCCTTGTTAATTAGTCCTTGTGACTCCTTGTGTGAACCATTTGTCCTTGTTCATTTGTCATTGTGACTCGTTTTGTAAATCATTTGTTCTAGTTCATTAGTCATTGTGACTCTTTGTGTGAATCATTTGTCTTAGTTCATTATTCATTATGACTCGTTGTGTGAACCATTTGTCCTTGTCCATTAGTCCCTTTGACTCGTTGTGTAAATCATTTGTCCTTGTTAATTAGTCCTTGTGACTCCTTGTGTGAACCATTTGTCTTTGTTCATTCGTCCTTGTGACTCATTGTGAACCATTTGTCCTTGTTCATTAGTCATTTTGACTTGTTGTGTAAATCATTTGTTATAGATGATTAGTCCTTATGACTCGTTGTGTGAACCATTTGTTCTTGTTCATTAGTCCTTGTGACTCATTGTGTGAACCATTTGTTCTTTTTCATTAGTCCTTGTGACTCGTTGTGTGAATCATTTGTCCTTGTTCATTAGTCCTTGTGATTCATTGTGTGAACCAATTGTCCTTGTTCATTAGTCATTGAAACTCCTTGTATGAATCATTTGTTCTAGTTCATTAGTCATTGTGACTCGTTGTGTGAATCATTTGTCCTTGTTAATTATTCCTTCTGACTCGTTGTGTGAACCATTTGTCCTAGGTCATTATTCATTATTACTCGTTGTGTGAATTATTTGTCCTTGTTCATTAGTCCCTTTGACTCGTTGTGTAAAACATTTGTCCTTGTTAATTAATCCTCGTGACTCGTTGTGAACCATTTGTCCTTGTTCATTAGTCATTGTGACTTGTTTTGTAAATCATTTGTTCTAGTTCATTAGTCATTGTGACTCGTTGTGTGAATCATTTGTCATAGTTCATTATTCATTATGACTCGTTGTGTGAATCATTTGTCCTTGTCCCCATTAGTCCCTTTGACTCGTTGTGTAAATCATTTGTCCCTGTTAATTAGTCCTTGTGACTCCTTGTGTGAACCATTTGTCCTTGTTCATTAGTCATTGTGATTCATTATGTAAATCATTTGTTCTAGTTCATTAGTCATTGTGACTCGTTGTGTGAATCATTTGATTTAGTTCATTATTTATTACGACTCGTTGTGTGAATCATTTGTCCTTGTCCATTAGTTCCTTTGACTCGTTGTGTAAATCATTTATCCTTGTTAATTAGTCCTTGTGTGAACCATTTGTCCTTGTTCATTCGTCCTTGTGACTCGTTGTGAACCATTTGTCGTTGTTCATTTGTCATTGTGACTCGTTGTGTAAATCATTTGTTCTAGTTCATTAGTCATTGTGACTCGTTGTGTGAATCATTTGTCCTTGTTAATTATTCCTTGTGACTCATTGTGTGAACCATTTGTCCTTGTTCATTAGTCATTGAAACTCCTTGTATGAATCATTTGTTCTAGTTCATTAGTCATTGTGACTCGTTGTGTGAATCATTTGTCCTTGTTAATTATTCCTTGTGACTCGTTGTGTGAACCATTTTTCCTAGTTCATTAATCATTATGACTCGTTGTATGAATTATATGTCCTTGTTCATTAGTCCCTTTGACTCGTTGTGTAAAGCATTTGTCCTTGTTAATTACTCCTTGTGATTCGTTGTGTGAACCATTTGTCCTTGTTCATTAGTCATTGAAACTACTTGTATGAATCATTTGTTCTACTTCATTAGTCATTGTGACTCGTGTGAATCATTTGTCCTTGTTAATTATTCCTTATGACTCGTTGTGTGAACCATTTGTCCTAGTTCATTATTCATTATGACTCGTTGTGTGAATTATTTGTCCTTGTTCATTAGTCCCTTTGACTGTTTGTGTAAAGCATTTGTCCTTGTTAATTAGTCCTTGTAAATCGTTGTGTGAACCATTTGTCCTTGTTCATTAGTCATTGAAACTCCTTGTATGAATCATTTGTTCTAGTTCATTAGTCATTATGACTCGTTGTGTGAATCATTTGTCCTTGTTAATTATTCCTTGTGACTCGTTGTGTGAACCATTTGTCCTAGTTCATTATTCATTATGACTCGTTGTGTGAATTATTTGTCCTTGTTCATTAGTCCCTTTGACTCGTTGTGTAAAACATTTGTCCTAGTTAATTAATCCTTATGACTCGTGAACCATTTGTCCTTGTTCATTAGTCATTGTGACTCGTTTTGTAAATCATTTGTTCTAGTTCATTAGTCATTTTGACTCGTTGTGTGAATCATTTGATTTAGTTCATTATTCATTATGACTCGTTGTGTAAATCATTTGTCCTTGTTAATTAGTCCTTGTGTGAACCATTTGTCCTTGTTCATCCGTACTTGTGAATCGTTGTGAACCATTTGTCCTTGTTCATTTGTCATTGTGACTCGTTGTGTAAATCATTTTATCTAGTTCATTAGTCATTGTGACTCGTTGTCTGAATTATTTGTCCTTGTTCATTAGTCCCTTTGACTCGTTGTGTAAAACATTTGTCCTTGTTAATTAATCCTCGTGACTCATTGTGAACCATTTGTCCTTGTTCATTTGTCATTGTGACTCGTTTTGTAAATCATTTGTTCTAGTTCATTAGTCATTGTGACTCGTTGTGTGAATCATTTGTCTTAGTTCATTATTCATTATGACTCGTTGTGTGAACCATTTGTCCTTGTCCATTAGTCCCTTTGACTCGTTGTGTAAATCATTTGTCCTTGTTAATTAGTCCTTGTGACTCCTTGTGTGAACCATTTGTCCTTGTTCATTCGTCCTTGTGACTCATTGTGAACCATTTGTCCTTGTTCATTAGTCATTTTGACTTGTTGTGTAAATCATTTGTTATAGATGATTAGTCCTTATGACTCGTTGTGTGAACCATTTGTTCTTGTTCATTAGTCCTTGTGACTCATTGTGTGAACCATTTGTTCTTTTTCATTAGTCCTTGTGACTCGTTGTGTGAATCATTTGTCCTTGTTCATTAGTCCTTGTGATTCATTGTGTGAACCATTTGTCCTTGTTCATTAGTCATTGAAACTCCTTGTATGAATCATTTGTTCTAGTTCATTAGTCATTGTGACTCGTTGTGTGAATCATTTGTCCTTGTTAATTATTCCTTCTGACTCGTTGTGTGAACCATTTGTCCTAGGTCATTATTCATTATTACTCGTTGTGTGAATTATTTGTCCTTGTTCATTAGTCCCTTTGACTCGTTGTGTAAAACATTTGTCCTTGTTAATTAATCCTCGTGACTCGTTGTGAACCATTTGTCCTTGTTCATTAGTCATTGTGACTTGTTTTGTAAATCATTTGTTCTAGTTCATTAGTCATTGTGACTCGTTGTGTGAATCATTTGTCATAGTTCATTATTCATTATGACTCGTTGTGTGAATCATTTGTCCTTGTCCCCATTAGTCCCTTTGACTCGTTGTGTAAATCATTTGTCCCTGTTAATTAGTCCTTGTGACTCCTTGTGTGAACCATTTGTCCTTGTTCATTAGTCATTGTGATTCATTATGTAAATCATTTGTTCTAGTTCATTAGTCATTGTGACTCGTTGTGTGAATCATTTGATTTAGTTCATTATTTATTACGACTCGTTGTGTGAATCATTTGTCCTTGTCCATTAGTTCCTTTGACTCGTTGTGTAAATCATTTATCCTTGTTAATTAGTCCTTGTGTGAACCATTTGTCCTTGTTCATTCATCCTTGTGACTCGTTGTGAACCATTTGTCCTTGTTCATTTGTCATTGTGACTCGTTGTGTAAATCATTTGTTCTAGTTCATTAGTCATTGTGACTCGTTGTGTGAATCATTTGTCCTTGTTAATTATTCCTTGTGACTCATTGTGTGAACCATTTGTCCTTGTTCATTAGTCATTGAAACTCCTTGTATGAATCATTTGTTCTAGTTCATTAGTCATTGTGACTCGTTGTGTGAATCATTTGTCCTTGTTAATTATTCCTTGTGACTCGTTGTGTGAACCATTTTTCCTAGTTCATTAATCATTATGACTCGTTGTGTGAATTATATGTCCTTGTTCATTAGTCCCTTTGACTCGTTGTGTAAAACGTTTGTCCTTGTTAATTAATCCTTGTGACTCGTTGTGAACCATTTGTCCTTGTTCATTAGTCATTGTGACTCGTTTTGTAAATCATTTGTTCTAGTTCATTAGTCATTGTAACTCGTTGTGTGAATCATATGTCTTAGTTCATTATTCATTATGACTCGTTGTGTGAATCATTTGTCCTTGTCCATTAGTCCCTTTGACTCGTTGTGTAAATCATTTGTCCTTGTTAATAAGTCCTTGTGACTCTTTGTGTGAACCATTTGTCCTTGTTCATTCGTTCTTGTGACTCGTTGTGAACCATTTGTCCTTGTTCATTAGTCATTGTGACTTGTTGGGTAAACCATTTGTTCTAGTTTATTAGTCCCTATGACTCGTTGTGTGAACCATTTGTTCTTCTTCATTAGTCCTTGTGACTCGTTGTGTGAACAATTTGCTCTTTTTCATTAGTCCTTGTGACTCGTTGTGTGAATCATTTGTCCTTGTTCATTAGTCCTTGTGACTCGTTGTGTGAACCATTTGTCCTTGTTCATTAGTCATTGTGACTCCTTGTGTGAATCATTTGTTCTAGTTCATTAGTCATTGTGTCTCGTTGTGTGAATCATTTGTCCAAGTTCACTATTCATTATGACTCGTTGTGTGAATTATTTGTCCTTGTTCATTAGTCCCTTTGCTCGTTGTGTAAAGCATTTGTCCTTGTTAATTACTCCTTGTGATTCGTTGTGTGAACCATTTGTCCTTGTTCATTAGTCATTGAAACTACTTGTATGAATCATTTGTTCTACTTCATTAGTCATTGTGACTCGTTGTGTGAATCATTTGTCCTTGTTAATTCTTCCTTATGACTCGTTGTGTGAACCATTTGTCCTAGTTCATTATTCATTATGACTCGTTGTGTGAATTATTTGTCCTTGTTCATTAGTCCCTTTGACTCGTTGTGTAAAGCATTTGTCCTTGTTAATAAGTCCTTGTAAATCGTTGTGTGAACCATTTGTCCTTGTTCATTAGTCATTGAAACTCCTTGTATGAATCATTTGTTCTAGTTCATTAGTCATTGTGACTCGTTGTGTGAATCATTTGTCTTTGTTAATTATACCTTGTGACTCGTTGTGTGAACCATTTGTCCTAGTTCATTATTCATTATGACTCGTTGTGTGAATTAATTGTCCTTGTTCATTAGTCCCTTTGATTCGTTGTGTAAAGCATTTGTCCTTGTTAATTAGTCCTTGTGATTCGTTGTGTGAACCATTTGTCCTTGTTCATTAGTCATTGAAACTCCTTGTATGAATCAATTGTTCTAGTTCATTAGTCATTGTGACTCGTTGTGTGAATCATTTGTCCTTGTTAATTATTCCTTATGACTCGTTGTGTGAACCCTTTGTCCTAGTTCATTATTCATTATGACTCGTTGTGTGAATTATTTGTCCTTGTTCATTAGTCCCTTTGACTCGTTGTGTAAACCATTTGTCCTTGTTAATTAGTCCTTGTGATTCGTTGTGTGAACCATTTGTCCTTGTTCATTAGTCATTGAAACTCCTTGTATGAATCATTTGTTCTAGTTCATTAGTCATTGTGACTCGTTGTGTAAATCATTTGTCCTTGTTAATTATTCCTTGTGACTCGTTGTGTGAACCATTTGTCCTAGTTCATTATTCATTAGGACTCGTTGTGTGAATTATTTGTCCTTGTTCATTAGTCCCTTTGACTCGTTGTGTAAAACATTTGTCCTAGTTAATTAATCCTTGTGACTCGTGTACCATTTGTCCTTGTTCATTAGTCATTGTGATTCGTTATGTAAATCATTTGTTCTAGTTCATTAGTCATTGTGACTCGTTGTGTGAATCATTTGATTTAGTTCATTATTCTTTATGACTCGTTGTGTGAATCATTTGTCCTTGTCCATTAGTTCCTTTTACTCGTTGTGTAAATCATTTATCCTTGTTAATTAGTCCTTGTGTGAACCATTTGTCCTTGTTCATTCGTCCTTGTGACTCGTTGTGAACCATTTGTCCTTGTTCATTTGTCATTGTGACTCGTTGTGTAAATCATTTGTTCTAGTTCATTAGTCATTGTGACTCGTTGTGTGAATCATTTGTCCTTGTTAATTATTCCTTGTGACTCGTTGTGTGAACCATTTGTCCTTGTTCATTAGTCATTGAAACTCCTTGTATGAATCATTTGTTCTAGTTCATTAGTCATTGTGACTCGTTGTGTGAATCATTTGTCCTTGTTAATTATTCATTGTGACTCGTTGTGTGAACCATTTTTCCTAGTTCATTAATCATTATGACTCGTTGTGTGAATTATATGTCCTTGTTCATTAGTCCCTTTGACTCGTTGTGTAAAACATTTGTCCTTGTTAATTAATCCTTGTGACTCGTTGTGAACCATTTGTCCTTGTTCATTAGTCATTGTGACTCGTTTTGTGAGTCATTTGTCCTTATTAATTATTCCTTATGACTCGTTGTGTGAACCATTTGTCCTAATTCATTATTCATTATGACTCGTTGTGTGAATTATTTGTCCTTGTTCATTAGTCCCTTTGACTCGTTGTGTAAAGCATTTGTCCTTGTTAATTAGTCCTTGTAATTCGTTGTGTGAACCATTTGTCCTTGTTCATTAGTCATTGAAACTCCTTGTATGAATCATTTGTTCTAGTTCATTAGTCATTGTGACTCGTTGTGTGAATCATTTGTCCTTGTTAATTATTCCTTGTGACTCGTTGTGTGAACCATTTTTCCTAGTTCATTAATCATTATGACTCGTTGTGTGAATTATATGTCCTTGTTCATTACTCCCTTTGACTCGTTGTGTAAAACATTTGTCCTTGTTAATTAATCCTTGTGACTCGTTGTGAACCATTTGTCCTTGTTCATTAGTCATTGTGACTCGTTTTGTAAATCATTTGTTCTAGTTCATTAGTCATTGTAACTCGTTGTGTGAATCATTTGTCTTAGTTCATTATTCATTATGACTCGTTGTGTGAATCATTTGTCCTTGTCCATTAGTCCCTTTGACTCGTTGTGTAAATCATTTTTCCTTGTTTATAAGTCCTTGTGACTCTTTGTGTGAACCATTTGTCCTTGTTCATTCGTTCTTGTGACTCGTTGTGAACCATTTGTCCTTGTTCATTAGTCATTGTGACTCGTTGGGTAAATCATTTGTTCTAGTTTATTAGTCCTTATGACTCGTTGTGTGAACCATTTGTTCCTCTTCATTAGTCCTTGTGACTCGTTGTGTGAACCATTTGCTCTTTTTCATTAGTCCTTGTGACTCGTTGTGTGAATCATTTTTCCTTGTTCATTAGTCCTTGTGACTCGTTGTGTGAACCATTTGTCCTTGTTCATTAGTCATTGTGACTCCTTGTGTGAATCATTTGTTCTAGTTCATTAGTCATTGTGACTCGTTGTGTGAATCATTTGTCCTAGTTCACTATTCATTATGACTCGTTGTGTGAACCATTTGTCCTTGTTCATTAGTCCCTTTGACTCGTTGTGTAAAGCATTTGTCCTTGTTAATTACTCCTTGTGATTCGTTGTGTGAACCATTTGCCCTTGTTCATTAGTCATTGAAACTACTTGTATGAATCATTTGTTCTACTTCATTAGTCATTGTGACTCGTTGTGTGAATCATTTGTCCTTGTTAATTATTCCTTATGACTCGTTGTGTGAACCATTTGTCCTAGTTCATTATTCATTATGACTCGTTGTGTGAATTATTTGTCCTTGTTCATTAGTCCCTTTGACTCGTTGTGTAAAGCATTTGTCCTTGTTAATTAGTCCTTGTAAATCATTGTGTGAACCATTTGTCCTTGTTCATTAGTCATTGAAACTCCTTGTATGAATCATTTGTTCTAGTTCATTAGTCATTATGACTCGTTGTGGGAATCATTTGTCCTTGTTAATTATTCCTTATGACTCGTTGTGTGAACCATTTGTCCTAGTTCATTATTCATTATGACTCGTTGTGTGAATTATTTGTCCTTGTTCATTAGTCCCTTTGACTCGTTGTGTAAAGCATTTGTCCTTGTTAATTAGTCCTTGTAAATCATTGTGTGAACCATTTGTCCTTGTTCATTAGTCATTGAAACTCCTTGTATGAATCATTTGTTCTAGTTCATTAGTCATTATGACTCGTTGTGTGAATCATTTGTCCTTGTTAATTATTCCTTATGACTCGTTGTGTGAACCATTTGTCCTAGTTCATTATTCATTATGACTCGTTGTGTGAATTATTTGTCCTTGTTCATTAGTCCCTTTGACTCGTTGTGTAAAACATTTGTCCTAGTTAATTAATCCTTGTGACTCGTGTACCATTTGTCCTTGTTCATTAGTCATTGTGACTCGTTTTGTAAATCATTTGTTGTAGTTCATTAGTCATTGTGACTCGTTGTGTGAATCATTTGATTTAGTTCATTATTCATTATGACTCGTTGTGTGAATCATTTGTCCTTGTCCATTAGTTCCTTTGACTCGTTGTGTAAATCATTTGTCCTTGTTAATTAGTCCTTATGTGAACCATTTGTCCTTGTTCATCCGTACTTGTGAATCGTTGTGAACCATTTGTCCTTGTTCATTTGTCATTGTGACTCGTTGTGTAAATCATTTTATCTAGTTCATTAGTCATTGTGACTCGTTGTCTGAATTATTTGTCCTTGTTCATTAGTTCCTTTGACTCGTTGTGTAAAACATTTGTCCTTGTTAATTAATCCTCGTGACTCGTTGTGAACCATTTGTCCTTGTTCATTAGTCATTGTGACTCGTTTTGTAAATCATTTGTTTTAGTTCATTAGTCATTGTGACTCGTTGTGTGAATCATTTGTCTTAGTTCATTATTCATTATGACTCGTTGTGTGAACCATTTATCCTTGTCCATTAGTCCCTTTGACTCGTTGTGTAAATCATTTGTCCTTGTTAATTAGTCCTTGTGACTCCTTGTGTGAACCATTTGTGCTTGTTCATTCGTCCTTGTGACTCATTGTGAACCATTTGTCCTTGTTCATTAGTCATTTTGACTTGTTGTATAAATCATTTGTTATAGATCATTAGTCCTTATGACTCGTTGTGTGAACCATTTGTTCTTGTTCATTAGTCCTTGTGACTCATTGTGTGAACCATTTGTTCTTTTTCATTAGTCCTTGTGACTCGTTGTGTGAATCATTTGTCCTTGTTCATTAGTCCTTGTGATTCATTGTGTGAACCATTTGTCCTTGTTCATTAGTCATTAAAACTCCTTGTATGAATCATTTGTTCTAGTTCATTAGTCATTGTGACTCGTTGTGTGAATCATTTGTCCTGTTAATTATTCCTTATGACTCGTTGTGTGAACCATTTGTCCTAGTTCATTATTCATTATGACTCGTTGTGTGAATTATTTGTCCTTGTTCATTAGTCCCTTTGATTCGTTGTGTAAAGCATTTGTCCTTGTTAATTAGTCCTTGTGATTCGTTGTGTGAACCATTTGTCCTTGTTCATTAGTCATTGAAACTCCTTGTATGAATCAATTGTTCTAGTTCATTAGTCATTGTGACTCGTTGTGTGAATCATTTGTCCTTGTTAATTATTCCTTATGACTCGTTGTGTGAACCCTTTGTCCTAGTTCATTATTCATTATGACTCGTTGTGTGAATCATTTGTCCTTGTCCATTAGTTCCTTTGACTCGTTGTGTAAATCATTTATCCTTGTTAATTAGTCCTTGTGACTCGTTGTGTGAACCATTTGTCCTAGTTCATTATTCATTATGACTCGTTGTGTGAATTATTTGTCCTTGTTCATTAGTCCCTTTGACTCGTTGTGTAAAACATTTGTCCTTGTTAATTAATCCTTGTGACTCGTTGTGAACCATTTGTCCTTGTTCATTTGTCATTGTGACTCGTTTTGTAAATCATTTGTTCTAGTTCATTAGTCATTGTGACTCGTTGTGTGAATCATTTGTCTTAGTTCATTATTCATTATGACTCGTTGTGTGAATTATTTGTCCTTGTTCATTAGTCCCTTTGACTCGTTGTGTAAACCATTTGTCCTTGTTAATTAGTCCTTGTGATTCGTTGTGTGAACCATTTGTCCTTGTTCATTAGTCATTGAAACTCCTTGTATGAATCATTTGTTCTAGTTCATTAGTCATTGTGACTCGTTGTGTGAATCATTTGTCCTTGTTAATTATTCCTTGTGACTCGTTGTGTGAACCATTTGTCCTTGTTCATTATTCATTAGGACTCGTTGTGTGAATTATTTGTCTTTGTTCATTAGTCCCTTTGACTCGTTGTGTAAAACATTTGTCCTAGTTAATTAATCCTTGTGACTCGTGTACCATTTGTCCTTGTTCATTAGTCATTGTGATTCGTTATGTAAATCATTTGTTCTAGTTCATTAGTCATTGTGACTCGTTGTGTGAATCATTTGATTTAGTTCATTATTCATTATGACTCGTTGTGTGAATCATTTGTCCTTGTCCATTAGTTCCTTTTACTCGTTGTGTAAATCATTTATCCTTGTTAATTAGTCCTTGTGTGAACCATTTGTCCTTGTTCATTCGTCCTTGTGACTCGTTGTGAACCATTTGTCCTTGTTCATTTGTCATTGTGACTCGTTGTGTAAATCATTTGTTCTAGTTCATTAGTCATTGTGACTCGTTGTGTGAATCATTTGTCCTTGTTAATTATTCCTTGTGACTCGTTGTGTGAACCATTTGTCCTTGTTCATTAGTCATTGAAACTCCTTGTATGAATCATTTGTTCTAGTTCATTAGTCATTGTGACTCGTTGTGTGAATCATTTGTCCTTGTTAATTATTCATTGTGACTCGTTGTGTGAACCATTTTTCCTAGTTCATTAATCATTATGACTCGTTGTGTGAATTATATGTCCTTGTTCATTAGTCCCTTTGACTCGTTGTGTAAAACATTTGTCCTTGTTAATTAATCCTTGTGACTCGTTGTGAACCATTTGTCCTTTTTCATTAGTCATTGTGACTCGTTTTGTGAGTCATTTGTCCTTATTAATTATTCCTTATGACTCGTTGTGTGAACCATTTGTCCTAGTTCATTATTCATTATGACTCGTTGTGTGAATTATTTGTCCTTGTTCATTAGTCCCTTTGACTCGTTGTGTAAAGCATTTGTCCTTGTTAATTAGTCCTTGTAATTCGTTGTGTGAACCATTTGTCCTTGTTCATTAGTCATTGAAACTCCTTGTATGAATCATTTGTTCTAGTTCATTAGTCATTGTGACTCGTTGTGTGAATCATTTGTCCTTGTTAATTATTTCTTGTGACTCGTTGTGTGAACCATTTTTCCTAGTTCATTATTCATTATGACTCGTTGTGTGAATTATTTGTCCTTGTTCATTAGTCCCTTTGACTCGTTGTGTAAAGCATTTGTCCTTGTTAATTAGTCCTTGTAAATCATTGTGTGAACCATTTGTCCTTGTTCATTAGTCATTGAAACTCCTTGTATGAATCATTTGTTCTAGTTCATTAGTCATTATGACTCGTTGTGTGAATCATTTGTCCTTGTTAATTATTCCTTATGACTCGTTGTGTGAACCATTTGTCCTAGTTCATTATTCATTATGACTCGTTGTGTGAATTATTTGTCCTTGTTCATTAGTCCCTTTGACTCGTTGTGTAAAACATTTGTCCTAGTTAATTAATCCTTGTGACTCGTGTACCATTTGTCCTTGTTCATTAGTCATTGTGACTCGTTTTGTAAATCATTTATTCTAGTTCATTAGTCATTGTGACTCGTTGTGTGAATCATTTGATTTAGTTCATTATTCATTATGACTCGTTGTGTGAATCATTTGTCCTTGTCCATTAGTTCCTTTGACTCGTTGTGTAAATCATTTGTCCTTGTTAATTAGTCCTTATGTGAACCATTTGTCCTTGTTCATCCGTCTTGTGAATCGTTGTGAACCATTTGTCCTTGTTCATTTGTCATTGTGACTCGTTGTGTAATTCATTTTATCTAGTTCATTAGTCATTGTGACTCGTTGTCCTGAATTATTTTGTCCTTGTTCATTAGTTCCTTTGACTCGTTGTGTAAAACATTT
Source organism: Silene latifolia (assembly GCF_048544455.1). Taxonomy (NCBI): domain Eukaryota; kingdom Viridiplantae; phylum Streptophyta; class Magnoliopsida; order Caryophyllales; family Caryophyllaceae; genus Silene; species Silene latifolia. The sequence goes on along the minus strand of NW_027413131.1, from coordinate 111,042 downwards.
GTCCTTGTTAATTAATCCTCGTGACTCGTTGTGAACCATTTGTCCTTGTTCATTAGTCATTGTGACTCGTTTTGTAAATCATTTGTTCTAGTTCATTAGTCATTGTGACTCGTTGTGTGAATCATTTGTCTTAGTTCATTATTCATTATGACTCGTTGTGTGAACCATTTGTCCTTGTCCATTAGTCCCTTTGACTCGTTGTGTAAATCATGTGTCCTTGTTAATTAGTCCTTGTGACTCCTTGTGTGAACCATTTGTCCTTGTTCATTCGTCCTTGTGACTCATTGTGAACCATTTGTCCTTGTTCATTAGTCATTTTGACTTGTTGTGTAAATCATTTGTTATAGATCATTAGTCCTTATGACTCGTTGTGTGAACCATTTGTTCTTGTTCATTAGTCCTTGTGACTCATTGTGCGAACCATTTGTTCTTTTTCATTAGTCCTTGTGACTCGTTGTGTGAACCATTTGTCCTTGTTCATTAGTCATTGAAACTCCTTGTATGAATCATTTGTTCTAGTTCATTAGTCATTGTGACTCGTTGTGTGAATCATTTGTCCTTGTTAATTATTCCTTGTGACTCGTTGTAAGAACCATTTGTCCTAGTTCATTATTCATTATGACTCGTTGTGTGAATTATTTGTCCTTGTTCATTAGTCCCTTTGACTCGTTGTGTAAAACATTTGTCCTTGTTAATTAATCCTTGTGACTCGTTGTGAACCATTTGTCCTTGTTCATTTGTCATTGTGACTCGTTTTGTAAATCATTTGTTCTAGTTCATTAGTCATTGTGACTCGTTGTGTGAACCATTTGTCCTAGTTCATTATTCATTATGACTCGTTGTGTGAATTATTTGTCCTTGTTCATTAGTCCCTTTGACTCGTTGTGTAAACCATTTGTCCTTGTTAATTAGTCCTTGTGATTCGTTGTGTGAACCATTTGTCCTTGTTCATTAGTCATTGAAACTCCTTGTATGAATCATTTGTTCTAGTTCATTAGTCATTGTGACTCGTTGTGTGAATCATTTGTCCTTGTTAATTATTCCTTGTGACTCGTTGTGTGAACCATTTGTCCTAGTTCATTATTCATTAGGACTCGTTGTGTGAATTATTTGTCCTTGTTCATTAGTCCCTTTGACTCGTTGTGTAAAACATTTGTCCTTGTTAATTAATCCTTGTGACTCGTGTACCATTTGTCCTTGTTCATTAGTCATTGTGATTCGTTATGTAAATCATTTGTTCTAGTTCATTAGTCATTGTGATTCGTTGTGTGAATCATTTGATTTAGTTCATTATTCATTATGACTCGTTGTGTGAATCATTTGTCCTTGTCCATTAGTTCCTTTTACTCGTTGTGTAAATCATTTATCCTTGTTAATTAGTCCTTGTGTGAACCATTTGTCCTTGTTCATTCGTCCTTGTGACTCGTTGTGAACCATTTGTCCTTGTTCATTTGCCATTGTGACTCGTTGTGTAAATCATTTGTTCTAGTTCATTAGTCATTGTGACTCGTTGTGTGAATCATTTGTCCTTGTTAATTATTCCTTGTGACTCGTTGTGTGAACCATTTGTCCTTGTTCATTAGTCATTGAAACTCCTTGTATGAATCATTTGTTCTAGTTCATTAGTCATTGTGACTCGTTGTGTGAATCATTTGTCCTTGTTAATTATTCATTGTGACTCGTTGTGTGAACCATTTTTCCTAGTTCATTAATCATTATTACTCGTTGTGTGAATTATATGTCCTTGTTCATTAGTCCCTTTGACTCGTTGTGTAAAACATTTGTCCTTGTTAATTAATCCTTGTGACTCGTTGTGAACCATTTGTCCTTGTTCATTAGTCATTGTGACTCGTTTTGTGAGTCATTTGTCCTTATTAATTATTCCTTATGACTCGTGGTGTGAACCATTTGTCCTAGTTCATTATTCATTATGACTCGTTGTGTGAATTATTTGTCCTTGTTCATTAGTCCCTTTGACTCGTTGTGTAAAGCATTTGTCCTTGTTAATTAGTCCTTGTAATTCGTTGTGTGAACCATTTGTCCTTGTTCATTAGTCATTGAATCTCCTTGTATGAATCATTTGTTCTAGTTCATTAGTCATTGTGACTCGTTGTGTGAATCATTTGTCCTTGTTAATTATTCCTTGTGACTCGTTGTGTGAACCATTTGTCCTAGTTCATTATTCATTATGACTCGTTGTGTGAATTATTTGTCCTTGTTCATTAGTCCCTTTGACTCGTTGTGTAAAACATTTGTCCTAGTTAATTAATCCTTGTGACTCGTGTACCATTTGTCCTTGTTCATTAGTCATTGTGATTCGTTATGTAAATCATTTGTTCTAGTTCATTAGTCATTGTGATTCGTTGTGTGAATCATTTGATTTAGTTCATTATTCATTATGACTCGTTGTGTGAATCATTTGTCCTTGTCCATTAGTTCCTTTTACTCGTTGTGTAAATCATTTATCCTTGTTAATTAGTCCTTGTGTGAACCATTTGTCCTTGTTCATTCGTCCTTGTGACTCGTTGTGAACCATTTGTCCTTGTTCATTTGCCATTGTGACTCGTTGTGTAAATCATTTGTTCTAGTTCATTAGTCATTGTGACTCGTTGTGTGAATCATTTGTCCTTGTTAATTATTCCTTGTGACTCGTTGTGTGAACCATTTGTCCTTGTTCATTAGTCATTGAAACTCCTTGTATGAATCATTTGTTCTAGTTCATTAGTCATTGTGACTCGTTGTGTGAATCATTTGTCCTTGTTAATTATTCATTGTGACTCGTTGTGTGAACCATTTTTCCTAGTTCATTAATCATTATTACTCGTTGTGTGAATTATATGTCCTTGTTCATTAGTCCCTTTGACTCGTTGTGTAAAACATTTGTCCTTGTTAATTAATCCTTGTGACTCGTTGTGAACCATTTGTCCTTGTTCATTAGTCATTGTGACTCGTTTTGTGAGTCATTTGTCCTTATTAATTATTCCTTATGACTCGTGGTGTGAACCATTTGTCCTAGTTCATTATTCATTATGACTCGTTGTGTGAATTATTTGTCCTTGTTCATTAGTCCCTTTGACTCGTTGTGTAAAGCATTTGTCCTTGTTAATTAGTCCTTGTAATTCGTTGTGTGAACCATTTGTCCTTGTTCATTAGTCATTGAATCTCCTTGTATGAATCATTTGTTCTAGTTCATTAGTCATTGTGACTCGTTGTGTGAATCATTTGTCCTTGTTAATTATTCCTTGTGACTCGTTGTGTGAACCATTTGTCCTAGTTCATTATTCATTATGACTCGTTGTGTGAATTATTTGTCCTTGTTCATTAGTCCCTTTGACTCGTTGTGTAAAACATTTGTCCTAGTTAATTAATCCTTGTGACTCGTGTACCATTTGTCCTTGTTCATTAGTCATTGTGATTCGTTATGTAAATCATTTGTTCTAGTTCATTAGTCATTGTGACTCGTTGTGTGAATCATTTGATTTAGTTCATTATTCATTATGACTCGTTGTGTGAATCATTTGTCCTTGTCCATTAGTTCCTTTTACTCGTTGTGTAAATCATTTATCCTTGTTAATTAGTCCTTGTGTGAACCATTTGTCCTTGTTCATTCGTCCTTGTGACTCGTTGTGAACCATTTGTCCTTGTTCATTTGTCATTGTGACTCGTTGTGTAAATCATTTGTTCTAGTTCATTAGTCATTGTGACTCGTTGTGTGAATCATTTGTCCTTGTTAATTATTCCTTGTGACTCGTTGTGTGAACCATTTGTCCTTGTTCATTAGTCATTGAAACTCCTTGTATGAATCATTTGTTCTAGTTCATTAGTCATTGTGACTCGTTGTGTGAATCATTTGTCCTTGTTAATTATTCATTGTGACTCGTTGTGTGAACCATTTTTCCTAGTTCATTAATCATTATTACTCGTTGTGTGAATTATATGTCCTTGTTCATTAGTCCCTTTGACTCGTTGTGTAAAACATTTGTCCTTGTTAATTAATCCTTGTGACTCGTTGTGAACCATTTGTCCTTGTTCATTAGTCATTGTGACTCGTTTTGTGAGTCATTTGTCCTTATTAATTATTCCTTATGACTCGTTGTGTGAACCATTTGTCCTAGTTCATTATTCATTATGACTCGTTGTGTGAATTATTTGTCCTTGTTCATTAGTCCCTTTGACTCGTTGTGTAAAGCATTTGTCCTTGTTAATTAGTCCTTGTAATTCGTTGTGTGAACCATTTGTCCTTGTTCATTAGTCATTGAATCTCCTTGTATGAATCATTTGTTCTAGTTCATTAGTCATTGTGACTCGTTGTGTGAATCATTTGTCCTTGTTAATTATTCCTTGTGACTCGTTGTGTGAACCATTTTTCCTAGTTCATTAATCATTATGACTCGTTGTGTGAATTATATGTCCTTGTTCATTACTCCCTTTGACTCGTTGTGTAAAACATTTGTCCTTGTTAATTAATCCTTGTGACTCGTTGTGAACCATTTGTCCTTGTTCATTAGTCATTGTGACTCGTTTTGTAAATCATTTGTTCTAGTTCATTAGTCATTGTAACTCGTTGTGTGAATCATTTGTCTTAGTTCATTATTCATTATGACTCGTTGTGTGAATCATTTGTCCTTGTCCATTAGTCCCTTTGACTCGTTGTGTAAATCATTTTTCCTTGTTTATAAGTCCTTGTGACTCTTTGTGTGAACCATTTGTCCTTGTTCATTCGTTCTTATGACTCGTTGTGAACCATTTGTCCTTGTTCTTTAGTCATTGTGACTCGTTGGGTAAATCATTTGTTCTAGTTTATTAGTCCTTATGACTCGTTGTGTGAACCATTTGTTCCTCTTCATTAGTCCTTGTGACTCGTTGTGTGAACCATTTGCTCTTTTTCATTAGTCCTTGTGACTCGTTGTGTGAATCATTTGTCCTTGTTCATTAGTCCTTGTGACTCGTTGTGTGAACCATTTGTCCTTGTTCATTAGTCATTGTGACTCCTTGTGTGAATCATTTGTTCTAGTTCATTAGTCATTGTGGCTCGTTGTGTGAATCATTTGTCCTAGTTCACTATTCATTATGACTCGTTGTGTGAACCATTTGTCCTTGTTCATTAGTCCCTTTGACTCGTTGTGTAAAGCATTTGTCCTTGTTAATTACTCCTTGTGATTCGTTGTGTGAACCATTTGTCCTTGTTCATTAGTCATTGAAACTACTTGTATGAATCATTTGTTCTACTTCATTAGTCATTGTGACTCGTTCTGTGAATCATTTGTCCTTGTTAATTATTCCTTATGACTCGTTGTGTGAACCATTTGTCCTAGTTCATTATTCATTATGACTCGTTGTGTGAATTATTTGTCCTTGTTCATTAGTCCCTTTGATTCGTTGTGTAAAGCATTTGTCCTTGTTAATTAGTCCTTGTAAATCATTGTGTGAACCATTTGTCCTTGTTCATTAGTCATTGAAACTCGTTGTATGAATCATTTGTTCTAGTTCATTAGTCATTATGACTCGTTGTGTGAATCATTTGTCCTTGTTAATTATTCCTTATGACTCGTTGTGTGAACCATTTGTCCTAGTTCATTATTCATTATGACTCGTTGTGTGAATTATTTGTCCTTGTTCATTAGTCCCTTTGACTCGTTGTGTAAAACATTTGTTCTAGTTAATTAATCCTTGTGACTCGTGTACCATTTGTCCTTGTTCATTAGTCATTGTGACTCGTTTTGTAAATCATTTGTTCTAGTTCATTAGTCATTGTGACTCGTTGTGTGAATCATTTGATTTAGTTCATTATTCATTATGACTCGTTGTGTGAATCATTTGTCCTTGTCCATTAGTTCCTTTGACTCGTTGTGTAAATCATTTGTCCTTGTTAATTAGTCCTTATGTGAACCATTTGTCCTTGTTCATCCGTACTTGTGAATCGTTGTGAACCATTTGTCCTTGTTCATTTGTCATTGTGACTCGTTGTGTAAATCATTTTATCTAGTTCATTAGTCATTGTGACTCGTTGTCTGAATTATTAATCCTTGTTCATTAGTTCCTTTGACTCGTTGTGTAAAACATTTGTCCTTGTTAATTAATCCTCGTGACTCGTTGTGAACCATTTGTCCTTGTTCATTAGTCATTGTGACTCGTTTTGTAAATCATTTGTTCTTGTTCATTAGTCATTGTGACTCGTTGTGTGAATCATTTGTCTTAGTTCATTATTCATTATGACTCGTTGTGTGAACCATTTGTCCTTGTCCATTAGTCCCTTTGACTCGTTGTGTAAATCATTTGTCCTTGTTAATTAGTCCTTGTGACTCCTTGTGTGAACCATTTGTCCTTGTTCATTCGTCCTTGTGACTCATTGTGAACCATTTGTCCTTGTTCATTAGTCATTTTCACTTGTTGTGTAAATCATTTGTTATAGATCATTAGTCCGTATGACTCGTTGTGTGAACCATTTGTTCTTGTTCATTAGTCCTTGTGACTCATTGTGTGAACCATTTGTTCTTTTTCATTAGTCCTTGTGACTCGTTGTGTGAATCATTTGTCCTTGTTCATTAGTCCTTGTGATTCATTGTGTGAACCATTTGTCCTTGTTCATTAGTCATTGAAACTCCTTGTATGAATCATTTGTTCTAGTTCATTAGTCATTGTGACTCGTTGTGTGAATCATTTGTCCTTGTTAATTATTCCTTATGACTCGTTGTGTGAACCATTTGTCCTAGTTCATTATTCATTATGACTCGTTGTGTGAATTATTTGTCCTTGTTCATTAGTCCCTTTGATTCGTTGTGTAAAGCATTTGTCCTTGTTAATTAGTCCTTGTGATTCGTTGTGTGAACCATTTGTCCTTGTTCATTAGTCATTGAAACTCCTTGTATGAATCAATTGTTCTAGTTCATTAGTCATTGTGACTCGTTGTGTGAATCATTTGTCCTTGTTAATTATTCCTTATGACTCGTTGTGTGAACCCTTTGTCCTAGTTCATTATTCATTATGACTCGTTGTGTGAATCATTTGTCCTTGTCCATAAGTTCCTTTGACTCGTTGTGTAAATCATTTGTCCTTGTTAATTAGTCCTTGTGCGATCCATTTGTCCTTTTTCATTCGTCCTTGTGACTCGGTGTGAACCATTTGTCCTTGTTCATTTGTCATTGTGACTTGTTGTGAAAATCATTTGTTCTAGTTCATTAGTCATTGTGACTCGTTGTGTGAATCATTTGTCCTTGTTAATTATTCCTTGTGACTCGTTGTGTGAACCATTTGTCCTTGTTCATTAGTCATTGAAACTCCTTGTATGAATCATTTGTTCTAGTTCATTAGTCATTGTGACTCGTTGTGTGAATCATTTGTCCTTGTTAATTATTCCTTGTGACTCGTTGTGTGAACCATTTGTCCTAGTTCATTATTCATTATGACTCGTTGTGTGAATTATTTGTCCTTGTTCATTAGTCCCTTTGACTCGTTGTGTAAAACATTTGTCCTTTGTTAATTAATCCTTGTGACTCGTTGTGAACCATTTGTCCTTGTTCATTTGTCATTGTGACTCGTTTTGTAAATCATTTGTTCTTTCATTAGTCATTGTAACTCGTTGTGTGAATCATTTGTCTTAGTTCATTATTCATTATGACTCGTTGTGTGAATCATTTGTCCTTCTCCATTAGTCCCTTTGACTCGTTGTCTAAATCATTTGTCCTTGTTTATAAGTCCTTGTGACTCTTTGTGTGAACCATTTGTCCTTGTTCATTCGTTCTTGTGACTCGTTGTGAACCATTTGTCCTTGTTCATTAGTCATTGTGACTCGTTGGGTAAATCATTTGTTCTAGTTTATTAGTCCTTATGACTCGTTGTCTGAACCATTTGTTCTTGTTCATTAGTCCTTGTGACTCGTTGTGCGAACCATTTGTCCTTGTTCATTAGTCATTGTGACTCCTTGTGTGAATCATTTGTTCTAGTTCATTAGTCATTGTGACTTGTTGTGTGAATCATTTGTTCGAGTTCACTATTCATTATGACTCGTTGTGTGAATTATTTGTCCTTGTTCATTAGTCCCTTTGACTCGTTGTGTAAAGCATTTCTCCTTGTTAATTACTCCTTGTGATTCGTTGTGTGAACCATTTGTCCTTGTTCATTAGTCATTGAAACTACTTGTATGAATCATTTGTTCTACTTCATTAGTCATTGTGACTCGTTGTGTGAATCATTTGTCCTTGTTAATTATTCCTTATGACTCGTTGTGTGAACCATTTGTCCTAGTTCATTATTCATTATGACTCGTTGTGTGAATTATTTGTCCTTGTTCATTAGTCCCTTTGACTCGTTGTGTAAAGCATTTGTCCTTGTTAATTAGTCCTTGTGATTCGTTGTGTGAACCATTTGTCCTTGTTCATTAGTCATTGAAACTCCTTGTATGAATCAATTGTTCTAGTTCATTAGTCATTGTGACTCGTTGTGTGAATCATTTGTCCTTGTTAATTATTCCTTATGACTCGTTGTGTGAACCCTTTGTCCTAGTTCATTATTCATTATGACTCGTTGTGTGAATTATTTGTCCTTGTTCATTAGTCCGTTTGACTCGTTGTGTAAACCATTTGTCCTTGTTAATTAGTCCTTGTGATTCGTTGTGTGAACCATTTGTCCTTGTTCATTAGTCATTGAAACTCCTTGTATGAATCATTTGTTCTAGTTCATTAGTCATTGTGACTCGTTGTGTGAATCATTTGTCCTTGTTAATTATTCCTTGTGACTCGTTGTGTGAACCATTTGTCCTTGTTCATTATTCATTAGGACTCGTTGTGTGAATTATTTGTCCTTGTTCATTAGTCCCTTTGACTCGTTGTGTAAAACATTTGTCCTAGTTAATTAATCCTTGTGACTCGTGTACCATTTGTCCTTGTTCATTAGTCATTGTGATTCGTTATGTAAATCATTTGTTCTAGTTCATTAGTCATTGTGACTCGTTGTGTGAATCATTTGATTTAGTTCATTATTCATTATGACTCGTTGTGTGAATCATTTGTCCTTGTCCATTAGTTCCTTTTACTCTTTGTGTAAATCATTTATCCTTGTTAATTAGTTCTTGTGTGAACCATTTGTCCTTGTTCATTCGTCCTTGTGACTCGTTGTGAACCATTTGTCCTTGTTCATTTGTCATTGTGACTCGTTGTGTAAATCATTTGTTCTAGTTCATTAGTCATTGTGACTCGTTGTGTGAATCATTTGTCCTTGTTAATTATTCCTTGTGACTCGTTGTGTGAACCATTTTTCCTTGTTCATTAGTCATTGAAACTCCTTGTATGAATCATTTGTTCTAGTTCATTAGTCATTGTGACTCGTTGTGTGAATCATTTGTCCTTGTTAATTATTCATTGTAACTCGTTGTGTGAACCATTTTTCCTAGTTCATTAATCATTATGACTCGTTGTGTGAATTATATGTCCTTGTTCATTAGTCCCTTTGACTCGTTGTGTAAAACATTTGTCCTTGTTAATTAATCCTTGTGACTCGTTGTGAACCATTTGTCCTTGTTCATTTGTCATTGTGAATCGTTTTGTGAGTCATTTGTCCTTATTAATTATTCCTTATGACTCGTTGTGTGAACCATTTGTCCTAGTTCATTATTCATTATGACTCGTTGTGTGAATTATTTGTCCTTGTTCATTAGTCCCTTTGACTCGTTGTGTAAAGCATTTGTCCTTGTTAATTAGTCCTTGTAATTCGTTGTGTGAACCATTTGTCCTTGTTCATTAGTCATTGAAACTCCTTGTATGAATCATTTGTTCTAGTTCATTAGTCATTGTGACTCGTTGTGTGAATCATTTGTCCTTGTTAATTATTCCTTGTGACTTGTTGTGTGAACCATTTTTCCTAGTTCATTAATCATTATGACTCGTTGTGTGAATTATATGTCCTTGTTCATTACTCCCTTTGACTCGTTGTGTAAAACATTTGTCCTTGTTAATTAATCCTTGTGACTCGTTGTGAACCATTTGTCCTTGTTCATTAGTCATTGTGACTCGTTTTGTAAATCATTTGTTCTAGTTCATTAGTCATTGTAACTCGTTGTGTGAATCATTTGTCTTAGTTCATTATTCATTATGACTCGTTGTGTGAATCATTTGTCCTTGTCCATTAGTCCCTTTGACTCGTTGTGTAAATCATTTTTCCTTGTTTATAAGTCCTTGTGACTCTTTGTGTGAACCATTTGTCCTTGTTCATTCGTTCTTGTGACTCGTTGTGAACCATTTGTCCTTGTTCATTAGTCATTGTGACTCGTTGGGTAAATCATTTGTTCTAGTTTATTAGTCCTTATGACTCGTTGTGTGAACCATTTGTTCCTCTTCATTAGTCCTTGTGACTCGTTGTGTGAACCATTTGCTCTTTTTCATTAGTCCTTGCTCGTTGTGTGAATCATTTGTCCTTGTTCATTAGTCCTTGTGACTCGTTGTGTGAACCATTTGTCCTTGTTCATTAGTCATTGTGACTCCTTGTGTGAATCATTTGTTCTAGTTCATTAGTCATTGTGACTCGTTGTGTGAATCATTTGTCCTAGTTCACTATTCATTATGACTCGTTGTGTGAACAATTTGTCCTTGTTCATTAGTCCCTTTGACTCGTTGTGTAAAGCATTTGTCCTTGTTAATTACTCCTTGTGATTCGTTGTGTGAACCATTTGTCCTTGTTCATTAGTCATTGAAACTACTTGTATGAATCATTTGTTCTACTTCATTAGTCATTGTGACTCGTTGTGTGAATCATTTGTCCTTGTTAATTATTCCTTATGACTCGTTGTGTGAACCATTTGTCCTAGTTCATTATTCATTATGACTCGTTGTGTGAATTATTTGTCCTTGTTCATTAGTCCCTTTGACTCGTTGTGTAAAGCATTTGTCCTTGTTAATTAGTCCTTGTAAATCATTGTGTGAACCATTTGTCCTTGTTCATTAGTCATTGAAACTCCTTGTATGAATCATTTGTTCTAGTTCATTAGTCATTATGACTCGTTGTGTGAATCATTTGTCCTTGTTAATTATTCCTTATGACTCGTTGTGTGAACCATTTGTCCTAGTTCATTATTCATTATGACTCGTTGTGTGAATTATTTGTCCTTGTTCATTAGTCCCTTTGACTCGTTGTGTAAAACATTTGTCCTAGTTAATTAATCCTTGTGACTCGTTTACCATTTGTCCTTGTTCATTAGTCATTGTGACTCGTTTTGTAAATCATTTGTTCTAGTTCATTAGTCATTGTGACTCGTTGTGTGAATCATTTGATTTAGTTCATTATTCATTATAACTCGTTGTCTGAATCATTTGTCCTTGTCCATTAGTTCCTTTGACTCGTTGTGTAAATCATTTGTCCTTGTTAATTAGTCCTTATGTGAACCATTTGTCCTTGTTCATCCGTACTTGTGAATCGTTGTGAACCATTTGTCCTTGTTCATTTGTCATTGTGACTCGTTGTGTAAATCATTTTATCTAGTTCATTAGTCATTGTGACTCGTTGTCTGAATTATTTGTCCTTGTTCATTAGTTCCTTTGACTCGTTGTGTAAAACATTTGTCCTTGTTAATTAATCCTCGTGACTCGTTGTGAACCATTTGTCCTTGTTCATTAGTCATTGTGACTCGTTTTGTAAATCATTTGTTCTAGTTCATTAGTCATTGTGACTCGTTGTGTGAATCATTTGTCTTAGTTCATTATTCATTATGACTCGTTGTGTGAACCATTTGTCCTTGTCCATTAGTCCCTTTGACTCGTTGTGTAAATCATTTGTCCTTGTTAATTAGTCCTTGTGACTCCTTGTGTGAACCATTTGTCCTTGTTCATTCGTCCTTGTGACTCATTGTGAACCATTTGTCCTTGTTCATTAGTCATTTTCACTTGTTGTGTAAATCATTTGTTATAGATCATTAGTCCTTATGACTCGTTGTGTGAACCATTTGTTCTTGTTCATTAGTCCTTGTGACTCATTGTGTGAACCATTTGTTCTTTTTCATTAGTCCTTGTGACTCGTTGTGTGAATCATTTGTCCTTGTTCATTAGTCCTTGTGATTCATTGTGTGAACCATTTGTCCTTGTTCATTAGTCATTGAAACTCCTTGTATGAATCATTTGTTCTAGTTCATTAGTCATTGTGACTCGTTGTGTGAATCATTTGTCCTTGTTAATTATTCCTTATGACTCGTTGTGTGAACCATTTGTCCTAGTTCATTATTCATTATGACTCGTTGTGTGAATTATTTGTCCTTGTTCATTAGTCCCTTTGATTCGTTGTGTAAAGCATTTGTCCTTGTTAATTAGTCCTTGTGATTCGTTGTGTGAACCATTTGTCCTTGTTCATTAGTCATTGAAACTCCTTGTATGAATCAATTGTTCTAGTTCATTAGTCATTGTGACTCGTTGTGTGAATCATTTGTCCTTGTTAATTATTCCTTATGACTCGTTGTGTGAACCCTTTGTCCTAGTTCATTATTCATTATGACTCGTTGTGTGAATCATTTGTCCTTGTCCATTAGTTCCTTTGACTCGTTGTGTAAATCATTTGTCCTTGTTAATTAGTCCTTGTGCGAACCATTTGTCCTTTTTCATTCGTCCTTGTGACTCGGTGTGAACCATTTGTCCTTGTTCATTTGTCATTGTGACTCGTTGTGAAAATCATTTGTTCTAGTTCATTAGTCATTGTGACTCGTTGTGTGAATCATTTGTCCTTGTTAATTATTCCTTGTGACTCGTTGTGTGAACCATTTGTCCTTGTTCATTAGTCATTGAAACTCCTTGTATGAATCATTTGTTCTAGTTCATTAGTCATTGTGACTCGTTGTGTGAATCATTTGTCCTTGTTAATTATTCCTTGTGACTCGTTGTGTGAACCATTTGTCCTAGTTCATTATTCATTATGACTCGTTGTGTGAATTATTTGTCCTTGTTCATTAGTCCCTTTGACTCGTTGTGTAAAACATTTGTCCTTGTTAATTAATCCTTGTGACTCGTTGTGAACCATTTGTCCTTGTTCATTTGTCATTGTGACTCGTTTTGTAAATCATTTGTTCTTTCATTAGTCATTGTAACTCGTTGTGTGAATCATTTGTCTTAGTTCATTATTCATTATGACTCGTTGTGTGAATCATTTGTCCTTCTCCATTAGTCCCTTTGACTCGTTGTGTAAATCATTTGTCCTTGTTTATAAGTCCTTGTGACTCTTTGTGTGAACCATTTGTCCTTGTTCATTCGTTCTTGTGACTCGTTGTGAACCATTTGTCCTTGTTCGTTAGTCATTGTGACTCGTTGGGTAAATCATTTGTTCTAGTTTATTAGTCCTTATGACTCGTTGTGTGAACAATTTGTTCTTGTTCATTAGTCCTTGTGACTCGTTGTGCGAACCATTTGTCCTTGTTCATTAGTCATTGTGACTCCTTGTGTGAATCATTTGTTCTAGTTCATTAGTCATTGTGACTTGTTGTGTGAATCATTTGTTCGAGTTCACTATTCATTATGACTCGTTGTGTGAATTATTTGTCCTTGTTCATTAGTCCCTTTGACTCGTTGTGTAAAGCATTTGTCCTTGTTAATTACTCCTTGTGATTCGTAGTGTGAACCATTTGTCCTTGTTCATTAGTCATTGAAACTCCTTGTATGAATCATTTATTCTAGTTCATTAGTCATTGTGACTCGTTGTGTGAATCATTTGTCCTTGTTAATTATTCCTTGTGACTCGTTGTGTGAACCATTTGTCCTAGTTCATTATTCATTATGACTCGTTGTGTGAATTATTTGTCCTTGTTCATTAGTCCCTTTGACTCGTTGTGTAAAACATTTGTCCTAGTTAATTTATCCTTGTGACTCGTGTACCATTTGTCCTTGTTCATTAGTCATTGTGACTCGTTTTGTAAATCATTTGTTCTAGTTCATTAGTCATTGTGACTCGTTGTGTGAATCATTTGATTTAGTTCATTATTCATTATGACTCGTTGTGTGAATCATTTGTCCTTGTCCATTAGTTACTTTGACTCGTTGTGTAAATCATTTGTCCTTGTTAATTAGTTCTTGTGTGAACCATTTGTCCATGTTCATCCGTCCTTGTGAATCGTTGTGAACCATTTGTCCTTGTTCATTTGTCATTGTGACTCGTGTAAATCATTTTATCTAGTTCATTAGTCATTGTGACTCGTTGTGTGAATTATTTGTCCTTGTTCATTAGTCCCTTTGACTCGTTGTGTAAAACATTTGTCCTTGTTAATTAAACCTCGTGACTCGTTGTGAACCATTTATCCTTGTTCATTAGTCATTGTGACTCGTTTTGTAAATCATTTGTTCTAGTTCATTAGTCATTGTGACTCGTTGTGTGAATCATTTGTCTTAGTTCATTATTCATTATGACTCGTTGTGTGAACCATTTGTCCTTGTCCATTAGTCCCTTTGACTCGTTGTGTAAATCATTTGTCCTTGTTAATTAGTCCTTGTGACTCTTTTTGTGAACCATTTGTCCTTGTTCATTCGTCCTTGTGACTCATTGTGAACCATTTGTCCTTGTTCATTAGTCATTGTGACTTGTTGTCTAAATCATTTGTTATAGATCATTAGTCCTTATGACTCGTTGTATGAACCATTTGTTCTTGTTCATTAGTCCTTGTGACTCATTGTGTGAACCATTTGTTCTTTTTCATTAGTCCTTGTGACTCGTTGTGTGAATCATTTGTCCTTGTTCATTAGTCCTTGTGATTCGTTGTGTGAACCATTTGTCCTTGTTCATTAGTCATTGAAACTACATGTATGAATCATTTGTTCTAGTTCATTAGTCATTGTGACTCGTTGTGTGAATCATTTATCCTTGTTAATTATTCCTTATGACTCGTTGTGTGAACCATTTGTCCTAGTTCATTATTCATTATGACTCGTTGTGTGAATTATTTGTCCTTGTTCATTAGTCCCTTTGATTCGTTGTGTAAAGCATTTGTCCTTGTTAATTAGTCCTTGTGATTCGTTGTGTGAACCATTTGTCCTTGTTCATTAGTCATTGAAACTCCTTGTATGAATCAATTGTTCTAGTTCATTAGTCATTGTGACTCGTTGTGTGAATCATTTGTCCTTGTTAATTATTCCTTATGACTCGTTGTGTGAACCCTTTGTCCTAGTTCATTATTCATTATGACTCGTTGTGTGAATCATTTGTCCTTGTCCATTAGTTCCTTTGACTCGTTGTGTAAATCATTTGTCCTTGTTAATTAGTCCTTGTGTGAACCATTTGTCCTTGTTCATTCGTCCTTGTGACTCGTTGTGAACCATTTGTCCTTGTTCATTTGTCATTGTGACTCGTTGTGTAAATCATTTGTCCTTGTTAATTATTCCTTGTGACTCGTTGTGTGAACCATTTGTCCTTGTTCATTAGTCATTGAAACTCCTTGTATGAATCATTTGTTCTAGTTCATTAGTCATTGTGACTCGTTGTGTGAATCATTTGTCCTTGTTAATTATTCCTTGTGACTCGTTGTGTGAACCATTTGTCCTTGTTCATTAGTCCCTTTGACTCGTTGTGTAATACATTTGTCCTTGTTAATTAATCCTTGTGACTTGTTGTGAACCATTTGTCCTTGTTCATTAGTCATTGTGACTCGTTTTGTAAATCATTTGTTCTTTCATTAGTCATTGTAACTCGTTGTGTGAATCATTTGTCTTAGTTCATTATTCATTATGACTCGTTGTGTGAATCATTTGTCCTTGTCCATTAGTCCCTTTGACTCGTTGTGTAAATCATTTGTCCATGTTAATAAGTCCTTGTGACTCTTTGTGTGAACCATTTGTCCTTGTTCATTCGTTCTTGTGACTCGTTGTGAACCATTTGTCCTTGTTCATTAGTCATTGTGACTCGTTGGGTAAATCATTTGTTCTAGTTTATTAGTCCTTATGACTCGTTGTGTGAACCATTTGTTCTTGTTCATTAGTCCTTGTGACTCGTTGTGTGAACCATTTGCTCTTTTTCATTAGTCCTTGTGACTCGTTGTGTGAATCATTTGTCCTTGTTCATTAGTCCTTGTGACTCGTTGTGTGAACCATTTGTCCTTGTTCATTAGTCATTGTGACTCCTTGTGTGAATCATTTGTTCTAATTCATTAGTCATTGTGACTCGTTGTGTGAATCATTTGTCCGAGTTCACTATTCATTATGACTCGTTGTGTGAATTATTTGTCCTTGTTTATTAGCCCCTTTGACTCGTTGTGTAAAGCATTTGTCCTTGTTAATTACTCCTTGTGATTTGTTGTGTGAACCATTTATCCTTGTTCATTAGTCATTGAAACTACTTGTATGAATCATTTGTTCTACTTCATTAGTCATTGTGACTCGTTGTGTGAATCATTTGTCCTTGTTAATTATTCCTTATGACTCGTTGTGTGAACCATTTGTCCTAGTTCATTATTCATTATGACTCGTTGTGTGAATTATTTGTCCTTGTTCATTAGTCCCTTTGACTCGTTGTGTAAAGCATTTGTCCTTGTTAATTAGTCCTTGTGATTCGTTGTGTGAACCATTTGTCCTTGTTCATTAGTCATTGAAACTCCTTGTATGGATCATTTGTTCTAGTTCATTAGTCATTGTGACTCGTTGTGTGAATCATTTGTCCTTGTTAATTATTCCTTGTGACTCGTTGTGTGAACCATTTGTCCTAGTTCATTATTCATTATGACTCGTTGTGTGAATTATTTGTCCTTGTTCATTAGTCCCTTTGACTCGTTGTGTAAAACATTTGTCCTAGTTAATTAATCCTTGTGACTCGTGTACCATTTGTCCTTGTTCATTAGTCATTGTGACTCGTTTTGTCAATCATTTGTTCTAGTTCATTAGTCATTGTGACTCATTGTGTGAATCATTTGATTTAGTTCATTATTCATTATGACTCGTTGTGTGAATCATTTGTCCTTGTCCATTAGTTCCTTTGACTCGTTGTGTAAATCATTTGTCCTTGTTAATTAGTCCTTGTGTGAACCATTTGTCCTTGTTCATCCGTCCTTGTGAATCGTTGTGAACCATTTGCCCTTGTTCATTTGTCATTGTGACTCGTTGTGTAAATCATTTTATCTAGTTCATTAGTCATTGTGACTCGTTGTGTGAATTATTTGTCCTTGTTCATTAGTCCCTTTGACTCGTTGTGTAAAACATTTGTCCTTGTTAATTAATCCTCGTGACTCGTTGTGAACCATTTGTCCTTGTTCATTAGTCATTGTGACTCGTTTTGTAAATCATTTGTTCTAGTTCATTAGTCATTGTGACTCGTTGTGTGAATCATTTGTCTTAGTTCATTATTCATTATGACTCGTTGTGTGAACCATTTGTCCTTGTCCATTAGTCCCTTTGACTCGTTGTGTAAATCATTTGTCCTTGTTAATTAGTCCTTGTGACTCTTTGTGTGAACCATTTGTCCTTGTTCATTCGTCCTTGTGACTCATTGTGAACCATTTGTCCTTGTTCATTAGTCATTGTGACTTGTTGTCTAAATCATTTGTTATAGATCATTAGTCCTTATGACTCGTTGTGTGAACCATTTGTTCTTGTTCATTAGTCCTTGTGACTCATTGTGTGAACCATTTGTTCTTTTTCATTAGTCCTTGTGACTCATTGTGTGAATCATTTGTCCTTGTTCATTAGTCCTTGTGATTCGTTGTGTGAACCATTTGTCCTTGTTCATTAGTCATTGAAACTACATGTATGAATCATTTGTTCTAGTTCATTAGTCATTGTAACTCGTTGTGTGAATCATTTGTCCTTGTTAATTATTCCTTATGACTCGTTGTGTGAACCATTTGTCCTAGTTCATTATTCATTATGACTCGTTGTGTGAATTATTTGTCCTTGTTCATTAGTCCCTTTGATTCGTTGTGTAAAGCATTTGTCCTTGTTAATTAGTCCTTGTGATTCGTTGTGTGAACCATTTGTCCTTGTTCATTAGTCATTGAAACTCCTTGTATGAATCAATTGTTCTAGTTCATTAGTCATTGTGACTCGTTGTGTGAATCATTTGTCCTTGTTAATTATTCCTTATGACTCGTTGTGTGAACCCTTTGTCCTAGTTCATTATTCATTATGACTCGTTGTGTGAATCATTTGTCCTTGTCCATTAGTTCCTTTGACTCGTTGTGTAAATCATTTGTCCTTGTTAATTAGTCCTTGTGTGAACCATTTGTCCTTGTTCATTCGTCCTTGTGACTCGTTGTGAACCATTTGTCCTTGTTCATTTGTCATTGTGACTCGTTGTGTAAATCATTTGTCCTTGTTAATTATTTCTTGTGACTTGTTGTGTGAACCATTTGTCCTTGTTCATTAGTCATTGAAACTCCTTGTATGAATCATTTGTTCTAGTTCATTAGTCATTGTGACTCGTTGTGTGAATCATTTGTCCTTGTTAATTATTCCTTGTGACTCGTTGTGTGAACCATTTGTCCTTGTTCATTAGTCCCTTTGACTCGTTGTGTAATACATTTGTCCTTGTTAATTAATCCTTGTGACTCGTTGTGAACCATTTGTCCTTGTTCATTAGTCATTGTGACTCGTTTTGTAAATCATTTGTTCTTTCATTAGTCATTGTAACTCGTTGTGTGAATCATTTGTCTTAGTTCATTATTCAATATGACTCGTTGTGTGAATCATTTGTCCTTGTCCATTAGTCCCTTTGACTCGTTGTGTAAATCATTTGTCCTTGTTAATAAGTCCTTGTGACTCTTTGTGTGAACCATTTGTCCTTGTTCATTCGTTCTTGTGACTCGTTGTGAACCATTTGTCCTTGTTCATTAGTCATTGTGACTCGTTGGGTAAATCATTTGTTCTAGTTTATTAGTCCTTATGACTCGTTGTGTGAACCATTTGTTCTTGTTCATTAGTCCTTGTGACTCGTTGTGTGAACCATTTGCTCTTTTTCATTAGTCCTTGTGACTCGTTGTGTGAATCATTTGTCCTTGTTCATTAGTCCTTGTGACTCGTTGTGTGAACCATTTGTCCTTGTTCATTAGTCATTGTGACTCCTTGTGTGAATCATTTGTTCTAGTTCATTAGTCATTGTGACTCGTTGTGTGAATCATTTGTCCGAGTTCACTATTCATTATGACTCGTTGTGTGAATTATTTGTCCTTGTTCATTAGCCCCTTTGACTCGTTGTGTAAAGCATTTGTCCTTGTTAATTACTCCTTGTGATTTGTTGTGTGAACCATTTGTCCTTGTTCATTAGTCATTGAAACTACTTGTATGAATCATTTGTTCTACTTCATTAGTCATTGTGACTCGTTGTGTGAATCATTTGTCCTTGTTAATTATTCCTTATGACTCGTTGTGTGAACCATTTGTCCTAGTTCATTATTCATTATGACTCGTTGTGTGAATTATTTGTCCTTGTTCATTAGTCCCTTTGACTCGTTGTGTAAAGCATTTGTCCTTGTTAATTAGTCCTTGTGATTCGTAGTGTGAACCATTTGTCCTTGTTCATTAGTCATTGAAACTCCTTGTATGAATCATTTGTTCTAGTTCATTAGTCATTGTGACTCGTTGTGTGAATCATTTGTCCTTGTTAATTATTCCTTGTGACTCGTTGTGTGAACCATTTGTCCTAGTTCATTATTCATTATGACTCGTTGTGTGAATTATTTGTCCTTGTTCATTAGTCCCTTTGACTCGTTGTGTAAAACATTTGTCCTAGTTAATTAATCCTTGTGACTCGTGTACCATTTGTCCTTGTTCATTAGTCATTGTGACTCGTTTTGTCATTCATTTGTTCTAGTTCATTAGTCATTGTGACTCATTGTGTGAATCATTTGATTTAGTTCATTATTCATTATGACTCGTTGTGTGAATCATTTGTCCTTGTCCATTAGTTCCTTTGACTCGTTGTGTAAATCATTTGTCCTTGTTAATTAGTCCTTGTGTGAACCATTTGTCCTTGTTCATCCGTCCTTGTGAATCGTTGTGAACCATTTGCCCTTGTTCATTTGTCATTGTGACTCGTTGTGTAAATCATTTTATCTAGTTCATTAGTCATTGTGACTCGTTGTGTGAATTATTTGTCCTTGTTCATTAGTCCCTTTGACTCGTTGTGTAAAACATTTGTCCTTGTTAATTAATCCTCGTGACTCGTTGTGAACCATTTGTCCTTGTTCATTAGTCATTGTGACTCGTTTTGTAAATCATTTCTTCTAGTTCATTAATCATTGTGACTCGTTGTGTGAATCATTTGTCTTAGTTCATTATTCATTATGACTCGTTGTGTGAACCATTTGTCCTTGTCCATTAGTCCCTTTGACTCGTTGTGTAAATCATTTGTCCTTGTTAATTAGTCCTTGTGACTCCTTGTGTGAACCATTTGTCCTTGTTCATTCGTCCTTGTGACTAATTGTGAACCATTTGTCCTTGTTCATTAGTCATTGTGACTTGTTGTGTAAATCATTTGATATAGATCATTAGTCCTTATGACTCGTTGTGTGAACCATTTGTTCTTGTTCATTAGTCCTTGTGACTCATTGTGTGAACCATTTGTTCTTTTTCATTAGTCCTTGTGACTCGTTGTGTGAATCATTTGTCCTTGTTCATTAGTCCTTGTGATTCGTTGTGTAAACCATTTGTCCTTGTTCATTAGTCATTGAAACTACATGTATGAATCATTTGTTCTAGTTCATTAGTCATTGTAACTCGTTGTGTGAATCATTTGTCCTTGTTAATTATTCCTTATGACTCGTTGTGTGAACCATTTGTCCTAGTTCATTATTCATTATGACTCGTTGTGTGAATTATTTATCCTTGTTCATTAGTCCCTTTGATTCGTTGTGTAAAGCATTTGTCCTTGTTAATTAGTCCTTGTGATTCGTTGTGTGAACCATTTGTCCTTGTTCATTAGTCATTGAAACTCCTTGTATGAATCAATTGTTCTAGTTCATTAGTCATTGTGACTCGTTGTGTGAATCATTTGTCCTTGTTAATTATTCCTTATGACTCGTTGTGTGAACCCTTTGTCCTAGTTCATTATTCATTATGACTCGTTGTGTGAATCATTTGTCTTTGTCCATTAGTTCCTTTGACTCGTTGTGTAAATCATTTGTCCTTGTTAATTAGTCCTTGTGTGAACCATTTGTCCTTGTTCATTCGTCCTTGTGACTCGTTGTGAACCATTTGTCCTTGTTCATTTGTCATTGTGACTCGTTGTGTAAATCATTTGTCCTTGTTAATTATTTCTTGTGACTTGTTGTGTGAACCATTTGTCCTTGTTCATTAGTCATTGAAACTCCTTGTATGAATCATTTGTTCTAGTTCATTAGTCATTGTGACTCGTTGTGTGAATCATTTGTCCTTGTTAATTATTCCTTGTGACTCGTTGTGTGAACCATTTGTCCTTGTTCATTAGTCCCTTTGACTCGTTGTGTAATACATTTGTCCTTGTTAATTAATCCTTGTGACTCGTTGTGAACCATTTGTCCTTGTTCATTAGTCATTGTGACTCGTTTTGTAAATCATTTGTTCTTTCATTAGTCATTGTAACTCGTTGTGTGAATCATTTGTCTTAGTTCATTATTGAATATGACTCGTTGTGTGAATCATTTGTCCTTGTCCATTAGTCCCTTTGACTCGTTGTGTAAATCATTTGTCCTTGTTAATAAGTCCTTGTGACTCTTTGTGTGAACCATTTGTCCTTGTTCATTCGTTCTTGTGACTCGTTGTGAACCATTTGTCCTTGTTCATTAGTCATTGTGACTCGTTGGGTAAATCATTTGTTCTAGTTTATTAGTCCTTATGACTCGTTGTGTGAACCATTTGTTCTTGTTCATTAGTCCTTGTGACTCGTTGTGTGAACCATTTGCTCTTTTTCATTAGTCCTTGTGACTCGTTGTGTGAATCATTTGTCCTTGTTCATTAGTCCTTGTGACTCGTTGTGTGAACCATTTGTCCTTGTTCATTAGTCATTGTGACTCCTTGTGTGAATCATTTGTTCTAGTTCATTAGTCATTGTGACTCGTTGTGTGAATCATTTGTCCGAGTTCACTATTCATTATGACTCGTTGTGTGAATTATTTGTCCTTGTTCATTAGCCCCTTTGACTCGTTGTGTAAAGCATTTGTCCTTGTTAATTACTCCTTGTGATTTGTTGTGTGAACCATTTGTCCTTGTTCATTAGTCATTGAAATTACTTGTATGAATCATTTGTTCTACTTCATTAGTCATTGTGACTCGTTGTGTGAATCATTTGTCCTTGTTAATTATTCCTTATGACTCGTTGTGTGAACCATTTGTCCTAGTTCATTATTCATTATGACTCGTTGTGTGAATTATTTGTCCTTGTTCATTAGTCCCTTTGACTCGTTGTGTAAAGCATTTGTCCTTGTTAATTAGTTCTTGTGATTCGTAGTGTGAACCATTTGTCCTTGTTCATTAGTCATTGAAACTCCTTGTATGAATCATTTGTTCTAGTTCATTAGTCATTGTGACTCGTTGTGTGAATCATTTGTCCTTGTTAATTATTCCTTGTGACTCGTTGTGTGAACCATTTGTCCTAGTTCATTATTCATTATGACTCGTTGTGTGAATTATTTGTCCTTGTTCATTAGTCCCTTTGACTCGTTGTGTAAAACATTTGTCCTAGTTAATTAATCCTTGTGACTCGTGTACCATTTGTCCTTGTTCATTAGTCATTGTGACTCGTTTTGTAAATCATTTGTTCTAGTTCATTAGTCATTGTGACTCATTGTGTGAATCATTTGATTTAGTTCATTATTCATTATGACTCGTTGTGTGAATCATTTGTCCTTGTCCATTAGTACCTTTGACTCGTTGTGTAAATCATTTGTCCTTGTTAATTAGTCCTTGTGTGAACCATTTGTCCTTGTTCATCCGTCCTTGTGAATCGTTGTGAACCATTTGCCCTTGTTCATTTGTCATTGTGACTCGTTGTGTAAATCATTTTATCTAGTTCATTAGTCATTGTGACTCGTTGTGTGAATTATTTGTCCTTGTTCATTAGTCCCTTTGACTCGTTGTGTAAAACATTTGTCCTTGTTAATTAATCCTCGTGACTCGTTGTGAACCATTTGTCCTTGTTCATTAGTCATTGTGACTCGTTTTGTAAATCATTTGTTCTAGTTCATTAATCATTGTGACTCGTTGTGTGAATCATTTGTCTTAGTTCATTATTCATTATGACTCGTTGTGTGAACCATTTGTCCTTGTCCATTAGTCCCTTTGACTCGTTGTGTAAATCATTTGTCCTTGTTAATTAGTCCTTGTGACTCCTTGTGTGAACCATTTGTCCTTGTTCATTCGTCCTTGTGACTAATTGTGAACCATTTGTCCTTGTTCATTAGTCATTGTGACTTGTTGTGTAAATCATTTGATATAGATCATTAGTCCTTATGACTCGTTGTGTGAACCATTTGTTCTTGTTCATTAGTCCTTGTGACTCATTGTGTGAACCATTTGTTCTTTTTCATTAGTCCTTGTGACTCGTTGTGTGAATCATTTGTCCTTGTTCATTAGTCCTTGTGATTCGTTGTGTAAACCATTTGTCCTTGTTCATTAGTCATTGAAACTACATGTATGAATCATTTGTTCTAGTTCATTAGTCCTTGTGATTCGTTGTGTGAACCATTTGTCCTTGTTCATTAGTCATTGAAATTCCTTGTATGAATCAATTGTTCATGTTCATTAGTCATTGTGACTCGTTGTGTGAATCATTTGTCCTTGTTAATTATTCCTTATGACTCGTTGTGTGAACCCTTTGTCCTAGTTCATTATTCAATATGACTCGTTGTGTGAATTATTTGTCCTTGTTCATTAGTCCCTTTGACTCGTTGTGTAAAGCATTTGTCCTTGTTAATTAGTCCTTGTGATTCGTTGTGTGAACCATTTGTCCTTGTTCATTAGTCATTGAAACTCCTTGTATGAATCATTTGTTCTAGTTCATTAGTCATTGTGACTCGTTGTGTGAATCATTTGTCCTTGTTAATTATTCCTTGTGACTCGTTGTGTGAACCATTTGTCCTAGTTCATTATTCATTAGGACTCGTTGTGTGAATTATTTGTCCTTGTTCATTAGTCCCTTTGACTCGTTGTGTAAAACATTTGTCCTAGTTAATTAATCCTTGTGACTCGTGTACCATTTGTCCTTGTTCATTAGTCATTGTGATTCGTTATGTAAATCATTTGTTCTAGTTCATTAGTCATTGTGACTCGTTGTGTGAATCATTTGATTTAGTTCATTATTCATTATGACTCGTTGTGTGAATCATTTGTCCTTGTCCATTAGTTCCTTTGACTCGTTGTGTAAATCATTTATCCTTGTTAATTAGTCCTTGTGTGAACCATTTGTCCTTGTTCATTCGTCCTTGTGACTCGTTGTGAACCATTTGTCCTTGTTCATTTGTCATTGTGACTCGTTGTGTAAATCATTTGTTCTAGTTCATTAGTCATTGTGACTCGTTGTGTGAATCATTTGTCCTTGTTAATTATTCCTTGTGACTCATTGTGTGAACCATTTGTCCTTGTTCATTAGTCATTGAAACTCCTTGTATGAATCATTTGTTCTAGTTCATTAGTCATTGTGACTCGTTGTGTGAATCATTTGTCCTTGTTAATTATTCATTGTGACTCGTTGTGTGAACCTTTTTTCCTAGTTCATTAATCATTATGACTCGTTGTGTGAATTATATGTCCTTGTTCATTAGTCCCTTTGCTCGTTGTGTAAAACATTTGTCCTTGTTAATTAATACTTGTGACTCGTTGTGAACCATTTGTCCTTGTTCATTAGTCATTGTGACTCGTTTTGTGAGTCATTTGTCCTTGTTAATTATTCCTTATGACTCGTTGTGTGAACCATTTGTCCTAGTTCATTATTCATTATGACTCGTTGTGTGAATTATTTGTCCTTGTTCATTAGTCCCTTTGACTCGTTGTGTAAAGCATTTGTCCTTGTTAATTAGTCCTTGTAATTCGTTGTGTGAACCATTTGTCCTTGTTCATTAGTCATTGAAACTCCTTGTATGAATCATTTGTTCTAGTTCATTAGTCATTTTGACTGGTTGTGTGAATCATTTGTCCTTGTTAATTATTCCTTGTGACTCGTTGTGTGAACCATTTTTCCTAGTTCATTAATCATTATGACTCGTTGTGTGAATTATATGTCCTTGTTCATTACTCCCTTTGACTCGTTGTGTAAAACTTTTGTCCTTGTTAATTAATCCTTGTGACTCGTTGTGAACCATTTGTCCTTGTTCATTAGTCATTGTGACTCGTTTTGTAAATCATTTGTTCTAGTTCATTAGTCATTGTAACTCGTTGTGTGAATCATTTGTCTTAGTTCATTATTCATTATGACTCGTTGTGTGAATCATTTGTCCTTGTCCATTAGTCCCTTTGACTCGTTGTGTAAATCATTTTTCCTTGTTTATAAGTCCTTGTGACTCTTTGTGTGAACCATTTGTCCTTGTTCATTCGTTCTTGTGACTCGTTGTGAACCATTTGTCCTTGTTCATTAGTCATTGTGACTCGTTGGGTAAATCATTTGTTCTAGTTTATTAGTCCTTATGACTCGTTGTGTGAACCATTTGTTCCTCTTCATTAGTCCTTGTGACTCGTTGTGTGAACCATTTGCTCTTTTTCATTAGTCCTTGTGACTCGTTGTGTGAATCATTTGTCCTTGTTCATTAGTCCTTGTGACTCGTTGTGTGAACCATTTGTCCTTGTTCATTAGTCATTGTGACTCCTTGTGTGAATCATTTGTTCTAGTTCATTAGTCATTGTGACTCGTTGTGTGAATCATTTGTCCTAGTTCACTATTCATTATGACTCGTTGTGTGAATTATTTGTCCTTGTTCATTAGTCCCTTTGACTCGTTGTGTAAAGCATTTGTCCTTGTTAATTACTCCTTGTGATTTGTTGCGTGAACCATTTGTCCTTGTTCATTAGTCATTGAAACTACTTGTATGAATCATTTGTTCTACTTCATTAGTCATTGTGACTCGTTGTGTGAATCATTTGTCCTTGTTAATTATTCCTTATGACTCGTTGTGTGAACCATTTATCCTAGTTCATTATTCATTATGACTCGTTGTGTGAATTATTTGTCCTTGTTCATTAGTCCCTTTGACTCGTTGTGTAAAGCATTTGTCCTTGTTAATTAGTCCTTGTAAATCATTGTGTGAACCATTTGTCCTTGTTCATTAGTCATTGAAACTCCTTGTATGAATCATTTGTTCTAGTTCATTAGTCATTATGACTCGTTGTGTGAATCATTTGTCCTTGTTAATTATTCCTTATGACTCGTTGTGTGAACCATTTGTCCTAGTTCATTATTCATTATGACTCGTTGTGTGAATTATTTGTCCTTGTTCATTAGTCCCTTTGACTCGTTGTGTAAAACATTTGTCCTAGTTAATTAATCCTTGTGACTCGTGTACCATTTGTCCTTGTTCATTAGTCATTGTGACTCGTTTTGTAAATCATTTGTTCTAGTTCATTAGTCATTGTGACTCGTTGTGTGAATCATTTGATTTAGTTCATTATTCATTATGACTCGTTGTGTGAATCATTTGTCCTTGTCCATTAGTTCCTTTGACTCGTTGTGTAAATCATTTGTCCTTGTTAATTAGTCCTTATGTGAACCATTTGTCCTTGTTCATCCGTACTTGTGAATCGTTGTGAACCATTTGTCCTTGTTCATTTGTCATTGTGACTCGTTGTATAAATCATTTTATCTAGTTCATTAGTCATTGTGACTCGTTGTCTGAATTATTTGTCCTTGTTCATTAGTCCCTTTGACTCGTTGTGTAAAACATTTGTCCTTGTTAATTAATCCTCGTGACTCGTTGTGAACCATTTGTCCTTGTTCATTAGTCATTGTGACTCGTTTTGTAAATCATTTGTTCTAGTTCATTAGTCATTGTGACTCGTTGTGTGAATCATTTGTCTTAGTTCATTATTCATTATGAATCGTTGTGTGAACCATTTGTCCTTGTCCATTAGTCCCTTTGACTCGTTGTGTAAATCATTTGTCCTTGTTAATTAGTCCTTGTGACTCCTTGTGTGAACCATTTGTCCTTGTTCATTCGTCCTTGTGACTCATTGTGAACCATTTGTCCTTGTTCATTAGTCATTTTGACTTGTTGTGTAAATCATTTGTTATAGATCATTAGTCCTTATGACTCGTTGTGTGAACCATTTGTTCTTGTTCATTAGTCCTTGTGACTCATTGTGTGAACCATTTGTTCTTTTTCATTAGTCCTTGTGACTCGTTGTGTGAATCATTTGTCCTTATTCATTAGTCCTTGTGATTCATTGTGTGAACCATTTGTCCTTGTTCATTAGTCATTGAAACTCCTTGTATGAATCATTTGTTCTAGTTCATTAGTCATTGTGACTCGTGGTGTGAATCATTTGTCCTTGTTAATTATTCCTTCCGACTCGTTGTGTGAACCATTTGTCCTAGGTCATTATTCATTATTACTCGTTGTGTGAATTATTTGTCCTTGTTCATTAGTCCCTTTGACTCGTTGTGCAAAACATTTGTCCTTGTTAATTAATCCTCATGACTCGTTGTGAACCATTTGTCCTTGTTCATTAGTCATTGTGACTTGTTTTGTAAATCATTTGTTCTAGTTCATTAGTCATTGTGACTCGTTGTGTGAATCATTTGATTTAGTTCATTATTCATTATGACTCGTTGTGTGAATCATTTGTCCTTGTCCATTAGTTCCTTTGACTCGTTGTGTAAATCATTTATCCTTGTTAATTAGTCCTTGTGTAAACCATTTGTCCTTGTTCATTCGTCCTTGTGACTCGTTGTGAACCATTTGTCCTTGTTCATTTGTCATTGTGACTCGTTGTGTAAATAATTTGTTCTAGTTCATTAGTCATTGTGACTCGTTGTGTGAATCATTTGTCCTTGTTAATTATTCCTTGTGACTCATTGTGTGAACCATTTGTCCTTGTTCATTAGTCATTGAAACTCCTTGTATGAATCATTTGTCCTTGTTAATTATTCATTGTGACTCGTTTTGTGAGTCATTTGTCCTTGTTAATTATTCCTTATGACTCGTTGTGTGAACCATTTGTCCTAGTTCATTATTCATTATGACTCGTTGTGTGAATTATTTGTCCTTGTTCATTAGTCCCTTTGACTCGTTGTGTAAAGGATTTGTCCTTGTTAATTAGTCCTTGTAATTCGTTGTGTGAACCATTTGTCCTTGTTCATTAGTCATTGAAACTCCTTGTATGAATCATTTGTTCTAGTTCATTAGTCATTGTGACTCGTTGTGTGAATCATTTGTCCTTGTTAATTATTCCTTGTGACTCGTTGTGTGAACCATTTTTCCTAGTTCATTAATCATTATGACTCGTTGTGTGAATTATATGTCCTTGTTCATTAGTCCCTTTGACTCGTTGTGTAAAACGTTTGTCCTTGTTAATTAATCCTTGTGACTCGTTGTGAACCATTTGTCCTTGTTCATTAGTCATTGTGACTCGTTTTGTAAATCATTTGTTCTAGTTCATTAGTCATTGTAACTCGTTGTGTGAATCATTTGTCTTAGTTCATTATTCATTATGACTCGTTGTGTGAATCATTTGTCCTTGTCCATTAGTCCCTTTGACTCGTTGTGTAAACCATTTGTCCTTGTTCATTCGTTCTTGTGACTCGTTGTGAACCATTTGTCCTTGTTCATTAGTCATTGTGACTCGTTGGGTAAACCATTTGTTCTAGTTTATTAATCCTTATGACTCGTTGTGTGAACCATTTGTTCTTCTTCGTTAGTCCTTGTGACTCGTTGTGTGAACCATTTGCTCTTTTTCATTAGTCCTTGTGACTCGTTGTGTGAATCATTTGTCCTTGTTCATTAGTCCTTGTGACTCGTTGTGTGAACCATTTGTCCTTGTTCATTAGTCATTGTGACTCCTTGTATGAATCATTTGTTCTAGTTCATTAGTCATTGTGTCTCGTTGTGTGAATCATTTGTCCAAGTTCACTATTCATTGTGACTCGTTGTGTGAACCATTTTTCCTAGTTCATTAATCATTATGACTCGTTGTGTGAATTATATGTCCTTGTTCATTAGTCCCTTTGACTCGTTGTGTAAAACATTTGTCCTTGTTAATTAATCCTTGTGACTCGTTGTGAACCATTTGTCCTTGTTCATTAGTCATTGTGACTCGTTTTGTAAATCATTTGTTCTAGTTCATTAGTCATTGTAACTCGTTGTGTGAATCATTTGTCTTAGTTCATTATTTATTATGACTCGTTGTGTGAATCATTTGTCCTTGTCCATTAGTCCCTTTGACTCGTTGTGTAAATCATTTGTCCTTGTTAATAAGTCCTTGTGACTTTTTGTGTGAACCATTTGTCCTTGTTCATTCGTTCTTGTGACTCGTTGTGAACCATTTGTCCTTGTTCATTAGTCATTGTGACTCGTTGGGTAAATCATTTGTTCTAGTTTATTAGTCCTTATGACTCGTTGTGTGAACCATTTGTTCTTGTTCATTAGTCCTTGTGACTCATTGTGTGAACCATCTGTTCTTTTTCATTAGTCCTTGTGACTCGTTGTGTGAATCATTTGTCCTTGTTCATTAGTCCTTGTTATTCATTGTGTGAACCATTTGTCCTTGTTCATTAGTCATTGAAACTCCTTGTATGAATCATTTGTTCTAGTTCATTAGTCATTGTGACTCGTTGTGTGAATCATTTGTCCTTGTTAATTATTCCTTCTGACTCGTTGTGTGAACCATTTGTCCTAGGTCATTATTCATTATTACTCGTTGTGTGAATTATTTGTCCTTGTTCATTAGTCCCTTTGACTCGTTGTGTAAAACATTTGTCCTTGTTAATTAATCCTCGTGACTCGTTGTGAACCATTTGTCCTTGTTCATTAGTCATTGTGACTTGTTTTGTAAATCATTTGTTCTAGTTCATTAGTCATTGTGACTCGTTGTGTGAATCATTTGTCATAGTTCATTATTCATTATGACTCACTTGTGAATCATTTGTCCTTGTCCCCATTAGTCCCTTTGACTCGTTGTGTAAATCATTTGTGCCTGTTAATTAGTCCTTGTGACTCCTTGTGTGAACCATTTGTCCTTGTTCATTAGTCATTGTGATTCGTTATGTAAATCATTTGTTCTAGTTCATTAGTCATTGTGACTCGTTGTGTGAATCATTTGATTTAGTTCATTATTCATTATGACTCGTTGTGTGAATCATTTGTCCTTGTCCATTAGTTCCTTTGACTCGTTGTGTAAATCATTTATCCTTGTTAATTAGTCCTTGTGTGAACCATTTGTCCTTGTTCATTCGTCCTTGTGACTCGTTGTGAACCATTTGTCCTTGTTCATTTGTCATTGTGACTCGTTGTGTAAATCATTTGTTCTAGTTCATTAGTCATTGTGACTCGTAGTGTGAATCATTTGTCCTTGTTAATTATTCCTTGTGACTCATTGTGTGAACCATTTTTCCTTGTTCATTAGTCATTGAAACTCCTTGTATGAATCATTTGTTCTAGTTCATTAGTCATTGTGACTCGTTGTGTGAATCATTTGTCCTTGTTAATTATTCCTTCTGACTCGTTGTGTGAACCATTTGTCCTAGGTCATTATTCATTATTACTCGTTGTGTGAATTATTTGTCCTTGTTCATTAGTCCCTTTGACTCGTTGTGTAAAACATTTGTCCTTGTTAATTAATCCTCGTGACTCGTTGTGAACCATTTGTCCTTGTTCACTAGTCATTGTGACTTGTTTTGTAAATCATTTGTTCTAGTTCATTAGTCATTGTGACTCGTTGTGTGAATCATTTGTCATAGTTCATTATTCATTATGACTCGTGTGAATCATTTGTCCTTGTCCATTAGTCCCTTTGACTCGTTGTGTAAATCATTTGTCCTTGTTAATTAGTCCTTGTGACTCCTTGTGTGAACCATTTGTCCTTGTTCATTAGTCATTGTGATTCGTTATGTAAATCATTTGTTCTAGTTCATTAGTCATTGTGACTCGTTGTGTGAATCATTTGATTTAGTTCATTATTCATTATGACTCGTTGTGTGAATCATTTGTCCTTGTCCATTAGTTCCTTTGACTCGTTGTGTAAATCATTTATCCTTGTTAATTAGTCCTTGTGTGAACCATTTGTCCTTGTTCATTCGTCCTTGTGACTCGTTGTGAACCATTTGTCCTTGTTCATTTGTCATTGTGACTCGTTGTGTAAATCATTTGTTCTAGTTCATTAGTCATTGTGACTCGTAGTGTGAATCATTTGTCCTTGTTAATTATTCCTTGTGACTCATTGTGTGAACCATTTGTCCTTCTTCATTAGTCATTGAAACTCCTTGTATGAATCATTTGTTCTAGTTCATTAGTCATTGTGACTCGTTGTGTGAATCATTTGTCCTTGTTAATTATTCCTTGTGACTCGTTGTGTGAACCATTTTTCCTAGTTCATTATTCATTATGACTCGTTGTGTGAATTATATGTCCTTGTTCATTAGTCCCTTTGACTCGTTGTGTAAAACGTTTGTCCTTGTTAATTAATCCTTGTGACTCGTTGTGAACCATTTGTCCTTGTTCATTAGTCATTGTGACTCGTTTTGTAAATCATTTGTTCTAGTTCATTAGTCATTGTAACTCGTTGTGTGAATCATTTGTCTTAGTTCATTATTCATTATGACTCGTTGTGTGAATCATTTGTCCTTGTCCATTAGTCCCTTTGACTCGTTGTGTAAATCATTTGTCCTTGTTAATAAGTCCTTGTGACTCTTTGTGTGAACCATTTGTCCTTGTTCATTAGTTTTTGTGACTCGTTGTGAACCATTTGTCCTTGTTAATTAGTCATTGTGACTCGTTGGGTAAACCATTTGTTCTAGTTTATTAGTCCTTATGACTCGTTGTGTGAACCATTTGTTCTTCTTCATTAGTCCTTGTGACTCGTTGTGTGAACCATTTGCTCTTTTTCATTAGTCCTTGTGACTCGTTGTGTGAATCATTTGTCCTTGTTCATTAGTCCTTGTGACTCGTTCTGTGAACCATTTGTTCTAGTTCATTAGTCATTGTGTCTCGTTGTATGAATCATTTGTCCAAGTTCACTATTCATTATGACTCGTTGTGTGAATTATTTGTCCTTGTTCATTAGTCCCTTTGACTCGTTATGTAAAGCATTTGTCCTTTTAATTACTCCTTGTGATTCGTTGTGTGAACCATTTGTCCTTGTTCATTAGTCATTGAAACTACTTGTATGAATCATTTGTTCTACTTCATTAGTCATTGTGACTCGTTGTGTGAATCATTTGCCCTTGTTAATTCTTCCTTATGACTCGTTGTGTGAACCATTTGTCCTAGTTCATTATTCATTATGACTCGTTGTGTGAATTATTTGTCCTTGTTCATTAGTCCCTTTGACTCGTTGTGTAAAGCATTTGTCCTTGTTAATTAGTCCTTGTAAATCGTTGTGTGAACCATTTGTCCTTGTTCATTAGTCATTGAAACTCCTTGTATGAATCATTTGTTCTAGTTCATTAGTCATTGTGACTCGTTGTGTGAATCATTTGTCCTTGTTAATTATTCCTTGTGACTCGTTGTGTGAACCATTTGTCTTAGTTCATTATTCATTATGACTCGTTGTGTGAATTATTTGTCCTTGTTCATTAGTCCCTTTGATTCGTTGTGTAAAGCATTTGTCCTTGTTAATTTGTCCTTGTGATTCGTTGTGTGAACCATTTGTCCTTGTTCATTAGTCATTGAAACTCCTTGTATGAATCAATTGTTCTAGTTCATTAGTCATTGTGACTCGTTGTGTGAATCATTTGTCCTTGTTAATTATTCCTTATGAGTTGTTGTGTGAACCCTTTGTCCTAGTTCATTATTCATTATGACTCGTTGTGTGAATTATTTGTCCTTGTTCATTAGTCCCTTTGACTCGTTGTGTAAAGCATTTGTCCTTGTTAATTAGTCCTTGTGATTCGTTGTGTGAACCATTTGTCCTTGTTCATTAGTCATTGAAACTCCTTGTATGAATCATTTGTTCTAGTTCATTAGTCATTGTGACTCGTTGTGTGAATCATTTGTCATTGTTAATTATTCCTTGTGACTCGTTGTGTGAACCATTTGTCCTAGTTCATTATTCATTATGACTCGTTGTGTGAATTATTTGTCCTTGTTCATTAGTCCCTTTGACTCGTTGTGTAAAACATTTGTCCTAGTTAATTAATCCTTGTGACTCGTGTACCATTTGTCCTTGATCATTTGTCATTGTGATTCGTTATGTAAATCATTTGTTCTAGTTCATTAGTCATTGTGACTCGTTGTGTGAATCATTTGATTTAGTTCATTATTCATTATGACTCGTTGTGTGAATCATTTGTCCTTGTCCATTAGTTCCTTTGACTCGTTGTGTCCTTGTGTGAACCATTTGTCCTTGTTCATTCGTCCTTGTGACTCGTTGTGAACCATTTGTCC
Source organism: Silene latifolia (assembly GCF_048544455.1). Lineage (NCBI taxonomy): Eukaryota > Viridiplantae > Streptophyta > Magnoliopsida > Caryophyllales > Caryophyllaceae > Silene > Silene latifolia. The sequence continues at coordinate 77,609 of NW_027413131.1, read as the reverse complement.
TTGTTCATTTGTCATTGTGACTCGTTGTGTAAATCATTTGTTCTAGTTCATTAGTCATTGTGACTCGTTGTGTGAATCATTTGTCCTTGTTAATTATTCCTTGTGACTCGTTGTGTGAACCATTTGTCCTTGTTCAGTCATTGAAACTCCTTGTATGAATCATTTGTTCTAGTTCATTAGTCATTGTGACTCGTTGTGTGAATCATTTATCCTTGTTAATTATTCATTGTGACTCGTTGTGTGAACCATTTTTCCTAGTTCATTAATCATTATGACTCGTTGTGTGAAATATATGTCCTTGTTCATTAGTCCCTTTGACTCGTTGTGTAAAACATTTGTCCTTGTTAATTAATCCTTGTGACTCGTTGTGAACCCTTTGTCCTTGTTCATTAGTCATTGTGACTCGTTTTGTAAATCATTTGTTCTAGTTCATTAGTCATTGTAACTCGTTGTGTGAATCATTTGTCTTAGTTCATTATTTATTATGACTCGTTGTGTGAATCATTTGTCCTTGTCCATTAGTCCCTTTGACTCGTTGTGTAAATCATTTGTCCTTGTTAATAAGTCCTTGTGACTCTTTGTGTGAACCATTTGTCCTTGTTCATTCGTTCTTGTGACTCGTTGTGAACCATTTGTCCTTGTTCATTAGTCATTGTGACTTGTTGTTGGGTAAATCATTTGTTCTAGTTTATTAGTCCTTATGACTCGTTGTGTGAACCATTTGTTCTTGTTCATTAGTCCTTGTGACTCATTGTGTGAACCATTTGTTCTTTTTCATTAGTCCTTGTGACTCGTTGTGTGAATCATTTGTCCTTGTTCATTAGTCCTTGTGATTCATTGTGTGAACCATTTGTCCTTGTTCATTAGTCATTGAAACTCCTTGTATGAATCATTTGTTCTAGTTCATTAGTCATTGTGACTCGTTGTGTGAATCATTTGTCCTTGTTAATTATTCCTTCTGACTCGTTGTGTGAACCATTTGTCCTAGGTCATTATTCATTATTACTCGTTGTGTGAATTATTTGTCCTTGTTCATTAGTCCCTTTGACTCGTTGTGTAAAACATTTGTCCTTGTTAATTAATCCTCGTGACTCGTTGTGAACCATTTGTCCTTGTTCATTAGTCATTGTGACTTGTTTTGTAAATCATTTGTTCTAGTTCATTAGTCATTGTGACTCGTTGTGTGAATCATTTGTCATAGTTCATTATTCATTATGACTCGTTGTGTGAATCATTTGTCCTTGTCCCCATTAGTCCCTTTGACTCGTTGTGTAAATCATTTGTCCCTGTTAATTAGTCCTAGTGACTCCTTGTGTGAACCATTTGTCCTTGTTCATTAGTCATTGTGATTCGTTGTGTGAATCATTTGATTTAGTTCATTATTCATTATGACTCGTTGTGTGAATCATTTGTCCTTGTCCATTAGTTCCATTGACTCGTTGTGTAAATCATTTATCCTTGTTAATTAGTCCTTGTGTGAACCATTTGTCCTTGTTCATTCGTCCTTGTGACTCGTTGTGAACCATTTGTCCTTGTTCATTTGTCATTCTGACTCGTTGTGTAAATCATTTGTTCTAGTTCATTAGTCATTGAGACTCGTTGTGTGAATCATATGTCCTTGTTAATTATTCCTTGTGACTCATTGTGTGAACCATTTGTCCTTGTTCATTAGTCATTGAAACTCCTTGTATGAATCATTTGTTCTAGTTCATTAGTCATTGTGACTCGTTGTGTAAATCATTTGTCCTTGTTAATTATTCCTTGTGACTCGTTGTGTGAACCATTTTTCCTAGTTCATTAATCATTATGACTCGTTGTGTGAATTATATGTCCTTGTTCATTAGTCCCTTTGACTCGTTGTGTAAAACGTTTGTCCTTGTTAATTAATCCTTGTGACTCGTTGTGAACCATTTGTCCTTGTTCATTAGTCATTGTGACTCGTTTTGTAAATCATTTGTTCTAGTTCATTAGCCATTGTAACTCGTTGTGTGAATCATTTGTCTTAGTTCATTATTCATTATGACTCGTCGTGTGAATCATTTGTCCTTGTCCATTAGTCCCTTTGACTCGTTGTGTAAATCATTTGTCCTTGTTAATAAGTCCTTGTGACTCTTTGTGTGAACCATTTGTCCTTGTTCATTCGTTCTTGTGACTCGTTGTGAACCATTTGTCCTTGTTCATTAGTCATTGTGACTCGTTGGGTAAACCATTTGTTCTAGTTTATTAGTCCTTATGACCCGTTGTGTGAACCATTTGTTTTTCTTCATTAGTCCTTGTGACTCGTTGTGTGAACCATTTGCTCTTTTTCATTAGTCCTTGTGACTCGTTGTGTGAATCATTTGTCCTTGTTCATTAGTCCTTGTGACTCGTTGTGTGAACCATTTGTCCTTGTTCATTAGTCATTGTGACTCCTTGTGTGAATCATTTGTTCTAGTTCATTAGTCATTGTGTCTCGTTGTGTGAATCATTTCTCCAAGTTCACTATTCATTATGACTCGTTGTGTGAATTATTTGTCCTTGTTCATTAGTCCCTTTGACTCGTTGTGTAAAGCATTTGTCCTTGTTAATTAGTCCTTGTGATTCGTTGTGTGAACCATTTGTCCTTGTTCATTAGTCATTGAAACTCCTTGTATGAATCATTTGTTCTAGTTCATTAGTCATTGTGACTCGTTGTGTGAATCATTTGTCATTGTTAATTATTCCTTGTGACTCGTTGTGTGAACCATTTGTCCTAGTTCATTATTCATTATGACTCGTTGTGTGAATTTTTGTCCTTGTTCATTAGTCCCTTTGACTCGTTGTGTAAAACATTTGTCCTAGTTAATTAATCCTTGTGACTCGTGTACCATTTGTCCTTGATCATTAGTCATTGTGATTCGTTATGTAAATCATTTGTTCTAGTTCATTAGTCATTGTGACTCGTTGTGTGAATCATTTGATTTAGTTCATTATTCATTATGACTCGTTGTGTGAATCATTTGTCCTTGTCCATTAGTTCCTTTGACTCGTTGTGTCCTTGTGTGAACCATTTGTCCTTGTTCATTCGTCCTTGTGACTCGTTGTGAACCATTTGTCCTTGTTCATTTGTCATTGTGACTCGTTGTGTAAATCATTTGTTCTAGTTCATTAGTCATTGTGACTCGTTGTGTGAATCATTTGTCCTTGTTAATTATTCCTTGTGACTCGTTGTGTGAACCATTTGTCCTTGTTCATTAGTCATTGAAACTCCTTGTATGAATCATTTGTTCTAGTTCATTAGTCATTGTGACTCGTTGTGTGAATCATTTGTCCTTGTTAATTATTCATTGTGACTCGTTGTGTGAACCATTTTTCCTAGTTCATTAATCATTATGACTCGTTGTGTGAATTATATGTCCTTGTTCATTAGTCCCTTTGACTCGTTGTGTAAAACATTTGTCCTTGTTAATTAATCCTTGTGACTCGTTGGGAACCATTTGTCCTTGTTCATTAGTCATTGTGACTCGTTTTGTAAATCATTTGTTCTAGTTCATTAGTCATTGTAACTCGTTGTGTGAATCATTTGTCTTAGTTCATTATTTATTATGACTCGTTGTGTGAATCATTTGTCCTTGTCCATTAGTCCCTTTGACTCGTTGTGTAAATCATTTGTCCTTGTTAATAAGTCCTTGTGACTCTTTGTGTGAACCATTTGTCCTTGTTCATTCGTTCTTGTGACTCGTTGTGAACCATTTGTCCTTGTTCATTAGTCATTGTGACTCGTTGGGTAAATCATTTGTTCTAGTTTATTAGTCCTTATGACTCGTTGTGTGAACCATTTGTTCTTGTTCATTAGTCCTTGTGACTCATTGTGTGAACCATTTGTTCTTTTTCATTAGTCCTTGTGACTCGTTGTGTGAATCATTTGTCCTTGTTCATTAGTCCTTGTGATTCATTGTGTGAACCATTTGTCCTTGTTCATTAGTCATTGAAACTCCTTGTATGAATCATTTGTTCTAGTCCATTAGTCATTGTGACTCGTTGTGTGAATCATTTGTCCTTGTTAATTATTCCTTCTGACTCGTTGTGTGAACCATTTGTCCTAGGTCATTATTCATTATTACTCGTTGTGTGAATTATTTGTCCTTGTTCATTAGTCCCTTTGACTCGTTGTGTAAAATATTTGTCCTTGTTAATTAATCCTCGTGACTCGTTGTGAACCATTTGTCCTTGTTCATTAGTCATTGTGACTTGTTTTGTAAATCATTTGTTCTAGTTCATTAGTCATTGTGACTCGTTGTGTGAATCATTTGTCATAGTTCATTATTCATTATGACTCGTTGTGTGAATCATTTGTCCTTGTCCCCATTAGTCCCTTTGACTCGTTGTGTAAATCATTTGTCCCTGTTAATTAGTCCTAGTGACTCCTTGTGTGAACCATTTGTCCTTGTTCATTAGTCATTGTGATTCGTTGTGTGAATCATTTGATTTAGTTCATTATTCATTATGACTCGTTGTGTGAATCATTTGTCCTTGTCCATTAGTTCCTTTGACTCGTTGTGTAAATCATTTATCCTTGTTAATTAGTCCTTGTGTGAACCATTTGTCCTTGTTCATTCGTCCTTGTGACTCGTTGTGAACCATTTGTCCTTGTTCATTTGTCATTCTGACTCGTTGTGTAAATCATTTGTTCTAGTTCATTAGTCATTGAGACTCGTTGTGTGAATCATTTGTCCTTGTTAATTATTCCTTGTGACTCATTGTGTGAACCATTTGTCCTTGTTCATTAGTCATTGAAACTCCTTGTATGAATCATTTGTTCTAGTTCATTAGTCATTGTGACTCGTTGTGTAAATCATTTGTCCTTGTTAATTATTCCTTGTGACTCGTTGTGTGAACCATTTTTCCTAGTTCATTAATCATTATGACTCGTTGTGTGAATTATATGTCCTTGTTCATTAGTCCCTTTGACTCGTTGTGTAAAACGTTTGTCCTTGTTAATTAATCCTTGTGACTCGTTGTGAACCATTTGTCCTTGTTCATTAGTCATTGTGACTCGTTTTGTAAATCATTTGTTCTAGTTCATTAGTCATTGTAACTCGTTGTGTGAATCATTTGTCTTAGTTCATTATTCATTATGACTCGTCGTGTGAATCATTTGTCCTTGTCCATTAGTCCCTTTGACTCGTTGTGTAAATCATTTGTCCTTGTTAATAAGTCCTTGTGACTCTTTGTGTGAACCATTTGTCCTTGTTCATTCGTTCTTGTGACTCGTTGTGAACCATTTGTCCTTGTTCATTAGTCATTGTGACTCGTTGGGTAAACCATTTGTTCTAGTTTATTAGTCCTTATGACCCGTTGTGTGAACCATTTGTTCTTCTTCATTAGTCCTTGTGACTCGTTGTGTGAACCATTTGCTCTTTTTCATTAGTCCTTGTGACTCGTTGTGTGAATCATTTGTCCTTGTTCATTAGTCCTTGTGACTCGTTGTGTGAACCATTTGTCCTTGTTCATTAGTCATTGTGACTCCTTGTGTGAATCATTTGTTCTAGTTCATTAGTCATTGTGTCTCGTTGTGTGAATCATTTCTCCAAGTTCACTATTCATTATGACTCGTTGTGTGAATTATTTGTCCTTGTTCATTAGTCCCTTTGACTCGTTGTGTAAAGCATTTGTCCTTGTTAATTAGTCCTTGTGATTCGTTGTGTGAACCATTTGTCCTTGTTCATTAGTCATTGAAACTCCTTGTATGAATCATTTGTTCTAGTTCATTAGTCATTGTGACTCGTTGTGTGAATCATTTGTCATTGTTAATTATTCCTTGTGACTCGTTGTGTGAACCATTTGTCCTAGTTCATTATTCATTATGACTCGTTGTGTGAATTTTTTGTCCTTGTTCATTAGTCCCTTTGACTCGTTGTGTAAAACATTTGTCCTAGTTAATTAATCCTTGTGACTCGTGTACCATTTGTCCTTGATCATTAGTCATTGTGATTCGTTATGTAAATCATTTGTTCTAGTTCATTAGTCATTGTGACTCGTTGTGTGAATCATTTGATTTAGTTCATTATTCATTATGACTCGTTGTGTGAATCATTTGTCCTTGTCCATTAGTTCCTTTGACTCGTTGTGTTCTTGTTAATTAGTCCTTGTGTGAACCATTTGTCCTTGTTCATTAGTCCTTGTGACTCGTTGTGAACCATTTGTCCTTGTTCATTTGTCATTGTGACTCGTTGTGTAAATCATTTGTTCTAGTTCATTAGTCATTGTGACTCGTTGTGTGAATCATTTGTCCTTGTTAATTATTCCTTGTGACTCGTTGTGTGAACCATTTGTCCTTGTTCATTAGTCATTGAAACTCCTTGTATGAATCATTTGTTCTAGTTCATTAGTCATTGTGACTCGTTGTGTGAATCATTTGTCCTTGTTAATTATTCATTGTGACTCGTTGTGTGAACCATTTTTCCTAGTTCATTAATCATTATGACTCGTTGTGTGAATTATATGTCCTTGTTCATTAGTCCCTTTGACTCGTTGTGTAAAACATTTGTCCTTGTTAATTAATCCTTGTGACTCGTTGGGAACCATTTGTCCTTGTTCATTAGTCATTGTGACTCGTTTTGTAAATCATTTGTTCTAGTTCATTAGTCATTGTAACTCGTTGTGTGAATCATTTGTCTTAGTTCATTATTTATTATGACTCGTTGTGTGAATCATTTGTCCTTGTCCATTAGTCCCTTTGACTCGTTGTGTAAATCATTTGTCCTTGTTAATAAGTCCTTGTGACTCTTTGTGTGAACCATTTGTCCTTGTTCATTCGTTCTTGTGACTCGTTGTGAACCATTTGTCCTTGTTCATTAGTCATTGTGACTCGTTGGGTAAATCATTTGTTCTAGTTTATTAGTCCTTATGACTCGTTGTGTGAACCATTTGTTCTTGTTCATTAGTCCTTGTGACTCATTGTGTGAACCATTTGTTCTTTTTCATTAGTCCTTGTGACTCGTTGTGTGAATCATTTGTCCTTGTTCATTAGTCCTTGTGATTCGTTGTGTGAACCATTTGTCTTTGTTCATTAGTCATTGTAACTCCTTGTATGAATCATTTGTTCTAGTTCATTAGTCATTGTGACTCGTTGTGTGAATCATTTGTCCTTGTTAATTATTCCTTCTGACTCGTTGTGTGAACCATTTGTCCTAGGTCATTATTCATTATTACTCGTTGTGTGAATTATTTGTCCTTGTTCATTAGTCCCTTTGACTCGTTGTGTAAAACATTTGTCCTTGTTAATTAATCCTCGTGACTCGTTGTGAACCATTTGTCCTTGTTCATTAGTCATTGTGACTTGTTTTGTAAATCATTTGTTCTAGTTCATTAGTCATTGTGACTCGTTGTGTGAATCATTTGTCATAGTTCATTATTCATTATGACTCGTTGTGTGAATCATTTGTCCTTGTCCCCATTAGTCCCTTTGACTCGTTGTGTAAATCATTTGTCCCCTTGTGACTCCTTGTAATTAGTCCTTGTGACTCCTTGTGTGAACCATTTGTCCTTGTTCATTAGTCATTGTGATTCGTTGTGTGAATCATTTGATTTAGTTCATTATTCATTATGACTCGTTGTGTGAATCATTTGTCCTTGTCCATTAGTTCCTTTGACTCGTTGTGTAAATCATTTATCCTTGTTAATTAGTCCTTGTGTGAACCATTTGTCCTTGTTCATTCGTCCTTGTGACTCGTTGTGAACCATTTGTCCTTGTTCATTTGTCATTCTGACTCGTTGTGTAAATCATTTGTTCTAGTTCATTAGTCATTGAGACTCGTTGTGTGAATCATTTGTCCTTGTTAATTATTCCTTGTGACTCATTGTGTGAACCATTTGTCCTTGTTCATTAGTCATTGAAACTCCTTGTATGAATCATTTGTTCTAGTTCATTAGTCATTGTGACTCGTTGTGTAAATCATTTGTCCTTGTTAATTATTCCTTGTGACTCGTTGTGTGAACCATTTTTCCTAGTTCATTAATCATTATGACTCGTTGTGTGAATTATATGTCCTTGTTCATTAGTCCCTTTGACTCGTTGTGTAAAACGTTTGTCCTTGTTAATTAATCCTTGTGACTCGTTGTGAACCATTTGTCCTTGTTCATTAGTCATTGTGACTCGTTTTGTAAATCATTTGTTCTAGTTCATTAGTCATTGTAACTCGTTGTGTGAATCATTTGTCTTAGTTCATTATTCATTATGACTCGTTGTGTGAATCATTTGTCCTTGTCCATTAGTCCCTTTGACTCGTTGTGTAAATCATTTGTCCTTGTTAATAAGTCCTTGTGACTCTTTGTGTGAACCATTTGTCCTTGTTCATTCGTTCTTGTGACTCGTTGTGAACCATTTGTCCTTGTTCATTAGTCATTGTGACTCGTTGGGTAAACCATTTGTTCTAGTTTATTAGTCCTTATGACCCGTTGTGTGAACCATTTGTTCTTCTTCATTAGTCCTTGTGACTCGTTGTGTGAACCATTTGCTCTTTTTCATTAGTCCTTGTGACTCGTTGTGTGAATCATTTGTCCTTGTTCATTAGTCCTTGTGACTCGTTGTGTGAACCATTTGTCCTTGTTCATTAGTCATTGTGACTCCTTGTGTGAATCATTTGTTCTAGTTCATTAGTCATTGTGTCTCGTTGTGTGAATCATTTCTCCAAGTTCACTATTCATTATGACTCGTTGTGTGAATTATTTGTCCTTGTTCATTAGTCCCTTTGACTCGTTGTGTAAAGCATTTGTCCTTGTTAATTAGTCCTTGTGATTCGTTGTGTGAACCATTTGTCCTTGTTCATTAGTCATTGAAACTCCTTGTATGAATCATTTGTTCTAGTTCATTAGTCATTGTGACTCGTTGTGTGAATCATTTGTCATTGTTAATTATTCCTTGTGACTCGTTGTGTGAACCATTTGTCCTAGTTCATTATTCATTATGACTCGTTGTGTGAATTTTTTGTCCTTGTTCATTAGTCCCTTTGACTCGTTGTGTAAAACATTTGTCCTAGTTAATTAATCCTTGTGACTCGTGTACCATTTGTCCTTGATCATTAGTCATTGTGATTCGTTATGTAAATCATTTGTTCTAGTTCATTAGTCATTGTGACTCGTTGTGTGAATCATTTGATTTAGTTCATTATTCATTATGACTCGTTGTGTGAATCATTTGTCCTTGTCCATTAGTTCCTTTGACTCGTTGTGTCCTTGTGTGAACCATTTGTCCTTGTTCATTCGTCCTTGTGACTCGTTGTGAACCATTTGTCCTTGTTCATTTGTCATTGTGACTCGTTGTGTAAATCATTTGTTCTAGTTCATTAGTCATTGTGACTCGTTGTGTGAATCATTTGTCCTTGTTAATTATTCCTTGTGACTCGTTGTGTGAACCATTTGTCCTTGTTCATTAGTCATTGAAACTCCTTGTATGAATCATTTGTTCTAGTTCATTAGTCATTGTGACTCGTTGTGTGAATCATTTGTCCTTGTTAATTATTCATTGTGACTCGTTGTGTGAACCATTTTTCCTAGTTCATTAATCATTATGACTCGTTGTGTGAATTATATGTCCTTGTTCATTAGTCCCTTTGACTCGTTGTGTAAAACATTTGTCCTTGTTAATTAATCCTTGTGACTCGTTGGGAACCATTTGTCCTTGTTCATTAGTCATTGTGACTCGTTTTGTAAATCATTTGTTCTAGTTCATTAGTCATTGTAACTCGTTGTGTGAATCATTTGTCTTAGTTCATTATTTATTATGACTCGTTGTGTGAATCATTTGTCCTTGTCCATTAGTCCCTTTGACTCGTTGTGTAAATCATTTGTCCTTGTTAATAAGTCCTTGTGACTCTTTGTGTGAACCATTTGTCCTTGTTCATTCGTTCTTGTGACTCGTTGTGAACCATTTGTCCTTGTTCATTAGTCATTGTGACTCGTTGGGTAAATCATTTGTTCTAGTTTATTAGTCCTTATGACTCGTTGTGTGAACCATTTGTTCTTGTTCATTAGTCCTTGTGACTCATTGTGTGAACCATTTGTTCTTTTTCATTAGTCCTTGTGACTCGTTGTGTGAATCATTTGTCCTTGTTCATTAGTCCTTGTGATTCATTGTGTGAACCATTTGTCCTTGTTCATTAGTCATTGAAACTCCTTGTATGAATCATTTGTTCTAGTTCATTAGTCATTGTGACTCGTTGTGTGAATCATTTGTCCTTGTTAATTATTCCTTCTGACTCGTTGTGTGAACCATTTGTCCTAGGTCATTATTCATTATTACTCGTTGTGAATTATTTGTCCTTGTTCATTAGTCCCTTTGACTCGTTGTGTAAAACATTTGTCCTTGTTAATTAATCCTCGTGACTCGTTGTGAACCATTTGTCCTTGTTCATTAGTCATTGTGACTTGTTTTGTAAATCATTTGTTCTAGTTCATTAGTCATTGTGACTCGTTGTGTGAATCATTTGTCATAGTTCATTATTCATTATGACTCGTTGTGTGAATCATTTGTCCTTGTCCCCATTAGTCCCTTTGACTCGTTGTGTAAATCATTTGTCCCTGTTAATTAGTCCTTGTGACTCCTTGTGTGAACCATTTGTCCTTGTTCATTAGTCATTGTGATTCGTTGTGTGAATCATTTGATTTAGTTCATTATTCATTATGACTCGTTGTGTGAATCATTTGTCCTTGTCCATTAGTTCCTTTGACTCGTTGTGTAAATCATTTATCCTTGTTAATTAGTCCTTGTGTGAACCATTTGTCCTTGTTCATTCGTCCTTGTGACTCGTTGTGAACCATTTGTCCTTGTTCATTTGTCATTCTGACTCGTTGTGTAAATCATTTGTTCTAGTTCATTAGTCATTGAGACTCGTTGTGTGAATCATTTGTCCTTGTTAATTATTCCTTGTGACTCATTGTGTGAACCATTTGTCCTTGTTCATTAGTCATTGAAACTCCTTGTATGAATCATTTGTTCTAGTTCATTAGTCATTGTGACTCGTTGTGTAAATCATTTGTCCTTGTTAATTATTCCTTGTGACTCGTTGTGTGAACCATTTTTCCTAGTTCATTAATCATTATGACTCGCTGTGTGAATTATATGTCCTTGTTCATTAGTCCCTTTGACTCGTTGTGTAAAACGTTTGTCCTTGTTAATTAATCCTTGTGACTCGTTGTGAACCATTTGTCCTTGTTCATTAGTCATTGTGACTCGTTTTGTAAATCATTTGTTCTAGTTCATTAGTCATTGTAACTCGTTGTGTGAATCATTTGTCTTAGTTCATTATTCATTATGACTCGTCGTGTGAATCATTTGTCCTTGTCCATTAGTCCCTTTGACTCGTTGTGTAAATCATTTGTCTTAGTTCACTATTCATTATGACTCGTTGTGTGAATTATTTGTCCTTGTTCATTAGTCCCTTTGACTCGTTGTGTAAAGCATTTGTCCTTGTTATTTACTCCTTGTGATTCGTTGTGTGAACCATTTGTCCTTGTTCATTAGTCATTGAAACTACTTGTATGAATCATTTGTTCTACTTCATTAGTCATTGTGACTCGTTGTGTGAATCATTTGTCCTTGTTAATTCTTCCTTATGACTCGTTGTGTGAACCATTTGTCCTAGTTCATTATTCATTATGACTCGTTGTGTGAATTATTTGTCCTTGTTCATTAGTCCCTTTGACTCGTTGTGTAAAGCATTTGTCCTTGTTAATTAGTCCTTGTAAATCGTTGTGTGAACCATTTGTCCTTGTTCATTAGTCATTGAAACTCCTTGTATGAATCATTTGTTCTAGTTCATTAGTCATTGTGACTCGTTGTGTGAATCATTTGTCCTTGTTAATTATTCCTTGTGACTCGTTGTGTGAACCATTTGTCCTAGTTCATTATTCATTATGACTCGTTGTGTGAATTATTTGTCCTTGTTCATTAGTCCCTTTGATTCGTTGTGTAAAGCATTTGTCCTTGTTAATTAGTCCTTGTGATTCGTTGTATGAACCATTTGTCCTTGTTCATTAGTCATTGAAACTCCTTGTATGAATCAATTGTTCTAGTTCATTAGTGATTGTGACTCGTTGTGTGAATCATTTGTCCTTGTTAATTATTCCTTATGACTCGTTGTGTGAACCCTTTGTCCTAGTTCATTATTCATTATGACTCGTTGTGTGAATTATTTGTCCTTGTTCATTAGTCCCTTTGACTCGTTGTGTAAAGCATTTGTCCTTGTTAATTAGTCCTTGTGATTCGTTGTGTGAACCATTTGTCCTTGTTCATTAGTCATTGAAACTCCTTGTATGAATCATTTGCTCTAGTTCATTAGTCATTGTGACTCGTTGTGTGAATCATTTGTCCTTGTTAATTATTCCTTGTGACTCGTTGTGTGAACCATTTGTCCTAGTACATTATTCATTATGACTCGTTGTGTGAATTATTTGTCCTTGTTCATTAGTCCCTTTGACTCGTTGTGTAAAACATTTGTCCTAGTTAATTAATCCTTGTGACTCGTGTACCATTTGTCCTTGTTCATTAGTCATTGTGATTCGTTATGTAAATCATTTGTTCTAGTTCATTAGTCATTGTGACTCGTTGTGTGAATCATTTGATTTAGTTCATTATTCATTATGACTCGTTGTGTGAATCATTTGTCCTTGTCCATTAGTTCCTTTGACTCGTTGTGTAAATCATTTATCCTTGTTAATTAGTCCTTGTGTGAACCATTTGTCCTTGTTCATTCGTCCTTGTGACTTGTTGTGAACCATTTGTCCTTGTTCATTTGTCATTGTGACTCGTTGTGTAAATCATTTGTTCTAGTTCATTAGTCATTGTGACTCGTTGTGTGAATCATTTGTCCTTGTTAATTATTCCTTGTGACTCGTTGTGTGAACCATTTGTCCTTGTTCATTAGTCATTGAAACTCCTTGTATGAATCATTTGTTCTAGTTCATTAGTCATTGTGACTCGTTGTGTGAATTATTTGTCCTTGTTAATTATTCATTGTGACTCGTTGTGTGAACCATTTTTCCTAGTTCATTAATCATTATGACTCGTTGTGTGAATTATATGTCCTTGTTCATTAGTCCCTTTGACTCGTTGTGTAAAACATTTGTCCTTGTTAATTAATCCTTGTGACTCGTTGTGAACCATTTGTCCTTGTTCATTAGTCATTGTGACTCGTTTTGTAAATCATTTGTTCTAGTTCATTAGTCATTGTAACTCGTTGTGTGAATCATTTGTCTTAGTTCATTATTTATTATGACTCGTTGTGTGAATCATTTGTCCTTGTCCATTAGTCCCTTTGACTCGTTGTGTAAATCATTTGTCCTTGTTAATAAGTCCTTGTGACTCTTTGTGTGAACCATTTGTCCTTGTTCATTCGTTCTTGTGACTCGTTGTGAACCATTTGTCCTTGTTCATTAGTCATTGTGACTCGTTGGGTAAATCATTTGGTCTAGTTTATTAGTCCTTATGACTCGTTGTGTGAACCATTTGTTCTTCTTCATTAGTCCTTGTGACTCGTTGTGTCAACCATTTGCTCTTTTTCATTAGTCCTTGTGACTCGTTGTGTGAATCATTTGTCCTTGTTCATTAGTCCTTGTGACTCGTTGTGTGAACCATTTGTCCTTGTTCATTAATCAATGTGACTCCTTGTATGAATCATTTGTTCTAGTTCATTAGTCATTGTGACTCGTTGTGTGAATCATTTGTCCTAGTTCACTATTCATTATGACTCGTTGTGTGAATTATTTGTCCTTGTTCATTAGTCCCTTTGACTCGTTGTGTAAAGCATTTGTCCTTGTTGATTACTCCTTGTGATTCGTTGTGTGAACCATTTGTCCTTGTTCATTAGTCATTGAAACTACTTGTATGAATCATTTCTTCTACTTCATTAGTCATTGTGACTCGTTGTGTGAATCATTTGTCCTTGTTAATTATTCCTTATGACTCGTTGTGTGAACCATTTGTCCTAGTTCATTATTCATTATGACTCGTTGTGTGAATTATTTGTCCTTGTTCATTAGTCCCTTTGACTCGTTGTGTAAAGCATTTGTCCTTGTTAATTAGTCCTTGTAAATCGTTGTGTGAACCATTTGTCCTTGTTCATTAGTCATTGAAACTCCTTGTATGAATCATTCGTTCTAGTTCATTAGTCATTTTGACTCGTTGTGTGAATCATTTGTCCTTGTTAATTATTCCTTGTGACTCGTTGTGTGAACCATTTGTCCTAGTTCATTATTCATTATGACTCGTTGTGTGAATTATTTGTCCTTGTTCATTAGTCCCTTTGACTCGTTGTGTAAAACATTTGTCCTAGTTAATTAATCCTTGTGACTCGTGTACCATTTGTCCTTGTTCATTAGTCATTGTGACTCGTTTTGTAAATCATTTGTTCTAGTTCATTAGTCATTGTGACTCGTTGTGTGAATCATTTGATTTAGTTCATTATTCATTATGACTCGTTGTGTGAATCATTTGTCCTTGTCCATTAGTTCCTTTGACTCGTTGTGTAAATCATTTGTCCTTGTTAATTAGTCCTTGTGTGAACCATTTGTCCTTGTTCATCCGTACTTGTGAATCGTTGTGAACCATTTGTCCTTGTTCATTTGTCATTGTGACTCGTTGTGTAAATCATTTTATCTAGTTCATTAGTCATTGTGACTCGTTGTCTGAATTATTTGTCCTTGTTCATTAGTCCCTTTGACTCATTGTGTAAAACATTTGTCCTTGTTAATTAATCCTCGTGACTCGTTGTGAACCATTTGTCCTTGTTCATTAGTCATTGTGACACGTTTTGTAAATCATTTGTTCTAGTTCATTAGTCATTGTGACTCGTTGTGTGAATCATTTGTCTTAGTTCATTATTCATTATGACTCGTTGTGTGAACCATTTATCCTTGTCCATTAGTCCCTTTAAGTCGTTGTGTAAATCATTTGTCCTTGTTAATTAGTCCTTGTGACTCCTTGTGTGAACCATTTGTCCTTGTTCATTCGTCCTTGTGACTCATTGTGAACCATTTGTCCTTGTTCATTAGTCATTTTGACTTGTTGTGTAAATCATTTGTTATAGATCATTAGTCCTTATGACTCGTTGTGTGAACCATTTGTTCTTGTTCATTAGTCCTTGTGACTCATTGTGTGAACCATTTGTTCTTTTTCATTAGTCCTTTTGACTCGTTGTGTGAATCATTTGTCCTTGTTCATTAGTCCTTGTGATTCATTGTGTGAACCATTTGTCCTTGTTCATTAGTCATTGAAACTCCTTGTATGAATCATTTGTTCTAGTTCATTAGTCATTGTGACTCGTTGTGTGAATCATTTGTCCTTGTTAATTATTCCTTCTGACTCGTTGTGTGAACCATTTGTCCTAGGTCATTATTCATTATTACACGTTGTGTGAATTATTTGTCCTTGTTCATTAGTCCCTTTGACTCGTTGTGTAAAACATTTGTCCTTGTTAATTAATCCTCGTGACTCGTTGTGAACCATTTGTCCTTGTTCATTAGTCATTGTGACTTGTTTTATAAATCATTTGTTCTAGTTCATTAGTCATTGTGACTCGTTGTGTGAATCATTTGTCATAGTTCATTATTCATTATGACTCGTTGTGTGAATCATTTGTCCTTGTCCCCATTAGTCCCTTTGACTCGTTGTGTAAATCATTTGTCCCTGTTAATTAGTCCTTGTGACTCCTTGTGTGAACCATTAGTCCTTGTTCATTAGTCATTGTGATTCGTTATGTAAATCATTGTTCTAGTTCATTAGTCATTGTGACTCGTTGTGTGAATCATTTGATTTAGTTCATTATTCATTATGACTCGTTGTGTGAATCATTTGTCCTTGTCCATTAGTTCCTTTGACTCGTTGTGTAAATCATTTATCCTTGTTAATTAGTCCTTGTGTGAACCATTTGTCCTTGTTCATTCGTCCTTGTGACTCGTTGTGAACCATTTGTCCTTGTTCATTTGTCATTGTGACTCGTTGTGTAAATCATTTGTTCTAGTTCATTAGTCATTGTGACTCGTTGTGTGAATCATTTGTCCTTGTTAGTTATTCCTTGTGACTCGTTGTGTGAACCATTTGTCCTTGTTCATTAGTCATTGAAACTCCTTGTATGAATCATTTGTTCTAGTTCATTAGTCATTGTGACTCGTTGTGTGAATCATTTGTCCTTGTTAATTATTCCTTGTGACTCGTTGTGTGAACCATTTTTCCTAGTTCATTAATCATTATGACTCGTTGTGTGAATTATATGTCCTTGTTCATTAGTCCCTTTGACTCGTTGTGTAAAACATTTGTCCTTGTTAATTAATCCTTGTGACTCGTTGTGAACCATTTGTCCTTGTTCATTAGTCATTGTGACTCGTTTTGTAAATCATTTGTTCTAGTTCATTAGTCATTGTAACTCGTTGTGTGAATCATTTGTCTTAGTTCATTATTTATTATGACTCGTTGTGTGAATCATTTGTCCTTGTCCATTAGTCCCTTTGACTCGTTGTGTAAATCATTTGTCCTTGTTAATAAGTCCTTGTGACTCTTTGTGTGAACCATTTGTCCTTGTTCATTCGTTCTTGTGACTCGTTGTGAACCATTTGTCCTTGTTCATTAGTCATTGTGACTCGTTGGGTAAATCATTTGTTCTAGTTTATTAGTCCTTATGACTCGTTGTGTGAACCATTTGTTCTTGTTCATTAGTCATTATGACTCATTGTGTGAACCATTTGTTCTTTTTCATTAGTCCTTGTGACTCGTTGTGTGAATCATTTGTCCTTGTTCATTAGTCCTTGTGATTCATTGTGTGAACCATTTGTCCTTGTTCATTAGTCATTGAAACTCCTTGTATGAATCATTTGTTCTAGTTCATTAGTCATTGTGACTCGTTGTGTGAATCATTTGTCCTTGTTAATTATTCCTTCTGACTCGTTGTGTGAACCATTTGTCCTAGGTCATTATTCATTATTACTCGTTGTGTGAATTATTTGTCCTTGTTCATTAGTCCCTTTGACTCGTTGTGTAAAACATTTGTCCTTGTTAATTAATCCTCGTGACTCGTTGTGAACCATTTGTCCTTGTTCATTAGTCATTGTGACTTGTTTTGTAAATCATTTGTTCTAGTTCATTAGTCATTGTGACTCGTTGTGTGAATCATTTGTCATAGTTCATTATTCATTATGACTCGTTGTGTGAATCATTTGTCCTTGTCCCCATTAGTCCCTTTGACTCGTTGTGTAAATCATTTGTCCCTGTTAATTAGTCCTTGTGACTCCTTGTGTGAACTATTTGTCCTTGTTCATTAGTCATTGTGATTCGTTATGTAAATCATTTGTTCTAGTTCATTAGTCATTGTGACTCGTTGTGTGAATCATTTGATTTAGTTCATTATTCATTATGACTCGTTGTGTGAATCATTTGTCCTTGTCCATTAGTTCCTTTGACTCTTTGTGTAAATCATTTATCCTTGTTAATTAGTCCTTGTGTGAACCATTTGTCCTTGTTCATTCGTCCTTGTGACTCGTTGTGAACCATTTGTCCTTGTTCATTTGTCATTGTGACTCGTTGTGTAAATCATTTGTTCTAGTTCATTAGTCATTGTGACTCGTTGTGTGAATCATTTGTCCTTGTTAATTATTCCTTGTGACTCATTGTGTGAACCATTTGTCCTTGTTCATTAGTCATTGAAACTCCTTGTATGAATCATTTGTTCTAGTTCATTAGTCATTGTGACTCGTTGTGTGAATCATTTGTCCTTGTTAATTATTCCTTGTGACTCGTTGTGTGAACCATTTTTCCTAGTTCATTAATCATTATGACTCGTTGTGTGAATTATATGTCCTTGTTCATTAGTCCATTTGACTCGTTGTGTAAAACGTTTGTCCTTGTTAATTAATCCTTGTGACTCGTTGTGAACCATTTGTCTTTGTTCATTAGTCATTGTGACTCGTTTTGTAAATCATTTGTTCTAGTTCATTAGTCATTGTAACTCGTTGTGTGAATCATTTGTCTTAGTTCATTATTCATTATGACTCGTTGTGTGAATCATTTGTCCTTGTTCATTAGTCCCTTTGACTCGTTGTGTAAATCATTTGTCCTTGTTAATAAGTCCTTGTGACTCTTTGTGTGAACCATTTGTCCTTGTTCATTCGTTCTTGTGACTCGTTGTGAACCATTTGTCCTTGTTCATTAGTCATTGTGACTCGTTGGGTAAACCATTTGTTCTAGTTTATTAGTCCTTATGACTCGTTGTGTGAACCATTTGTTCTTCTTCATTAGTCCTTGTGACTCGTTGTGTGAACCATTTGCTCTTTTTCATTAGTCCTTGTGACTCGTTGTGTGAATCATTTGTCCTTGTTCATTAGTCCTTGTGACTCGTTGTGTGAACCATTTGTCCTTGTTCATTAGTCATTGTGACTCCTTGTGTGAATCATTTGTTCTAGTTCATTAGTCATTGTGTCTCGTTGTGTGAATCATTTGTCCAAGTTCACTATTCATTATGACTCGTTGTGTGAATTATTTGTCCTTGTTCATTAGTCCCTTTGACTCGTTGTGTAAAGCATTTGTCCTTGTTAATTACTCCTTGTGATTCGTTGTGTGAACCATTTGTCCTTGTTCATTAGTCATTGAAACTACTTGTATGAATCATTTGTTCTACTTCATTAGTCATTGTGACTCGTTGTGTGAATCATTTGTCCTTGTTAATTCTTCCTTATGACTCGTTGTGTGAACCATTTGTCCTAGTTCATTATTCATTATGACTCGTTGTGTGAATTATTTGTCCTTGTTCATTAGTCCCTTTGACTCGTTGTGTAAAGCATTTGTCCTTGTTAATTAGTCCTTGTAAATCGTTGTGTGAACCATTTGTCCTTGTTCATTAGTCATTGAAACTCCTTGTATGAATCATTTGTTCTAGTTCATTAGTCATTGTGACTCGTTGTGTGAATCATTTGTCCTTGTTAATTATTCCTTGTGACTCGTTGTGTGAACCATTTGTCCTAGTTCATTATTCATTATGACTCGTTGTGTGAATTATTTGTCCTTGTTCATTAGTCCCTTTGATTCGTTGTGTAAAGCATTTGTCCTTGTTAATTAGTCCTTGTGATTCGTTGTGTGAACCATTTGTCCTTGTTCATTAGTCATTGAAACTCCTTGTATGAATCAATTGTTCTAATTCATTAGTGATTGTGACTCGTTGTGTGAATCATTTGTCCTTGTTAATTATTCCTTATGACTCGTTGTGTGAACCCTTTGTCCTAGTTCATTATTCATTATGACTCGTTGTGTGAATTATTTGTCCTTGTTCATTAGTCCCTTTGACTCGTTGTGTAAAGCATTTGTCCTTGTTAATTAGTCCTTGTGATTCGTTGTGTGAACCATTTGTCCTTGTTCATTAGTCATTGAAACTCCTTGTATGAATCATTTGTTCTAGTTCATTAGTCATTGTGACTCGTTGTGTGAATCATTTGTCCTTGTTAATTATTCCTTGTGACTCGTTGTGTGAACCATTTGTCCTAGTACATTATTCATTATGACTCGTTGTGTGAATTATTTGTCCTTGTTCATTAGTCCCTTTGACTCGTTGTGTAAAACATTTGTCCTAGTTAATTAATCCTTGTGACTCGTGTACCATTTGTCCTTGTTCATTAGTCATTGTGATTCGTTATGTAAATCATTTGTTCTAGTTCATTAGTCATTGTGACTCGTTGTGTGAATCATTTGATTTAGTTCATTATTCATTATGACTCGTTGTGTGAATCATTTGTCCTTGTCCATTAGTTCCTTTGACTCGTTGTGTAAATCATTTATCCTTGTTAATTAGTCCTTGTGTGAACCATTTGTCCTTGTTCATTCGTCCTTGTGACTCGTTGTGAACCATTTGTCCTTGTTCATTTGTCATTGTGACTCGTTGTGTAAATCATTTGTTCTAGTTCATTAGTCATTGTGACTCGTTGTGTGAATCATTTGTCCTTGTTAGTTATTCCTTGTGACTCGTTGTGTGAACCATTTGTCCTTGTTCATTAGTCATTGAAACTCCTTGTATGAATCATTTGTTCTAGTTCATTAGTCATTGTGACTCGTTGTGTGAATCATTTGTCCTTGTTAATTATTCCTTGTGACTCGTTGTGTGAACCATTTTTCCTAGGTCATTATTCATTATTACTCGTTGTGTGAATTATTTGTCCTTGTTCATTAGTCCCTTTGACTCGTTGTGTAAAACATTTGTCCTTGTTAATTAATCCTCGTGACTCGTTGTGAACCATTTGTCCTTGTTCATTAGTCATTGTGATTCGTTATGTAAATCATTTGTTCTAGTTCATTAGTCATTGTGACTCGTTGTGTGAATCATTTGATTTAGTTCATTATTCATTATGACTCGTTGTGTGAATCATTTGTCCTTGTCCATTAGTTCCTTTGACTCGTTGTGTAAATCATTTATCCTTGTTAATTAGTCCTTGTGTGAACCATTTGTCCTTGTTCATTCGTCCTTGTGACTTGTTGTGAACCATTTGTCCTTGTTCATTTGTCATTGTGACTCGTTGTGTAAATCATTTGTTCTAGTTCATTAGTCATTGTGACTCGTTGTGTGAATCATTTGTCCTTGTTAGTTATTCCTTGTGACTCGTTGTGTGAACCATTTGTCCTTGTTCATTAGTCATTGAAACTCCTTGTATGAATCATTTGTTCTAGTTCATTAGTCATTGTGACTCGTTGTGTGAATCATTTGTCCTTGTTAATTATTCATTGTGACTCGTTGTGTGAACCATTTTTCCTAGTTCATTAATCATTATGACTCGTTGTGTGAATTATATGTCCTTGTTCATTAGTCCCTTTGACTCGTTGTGTAAAACATTTGTCCTTGTTAATTAATCCTTGTGACTCGTTGTGAACCATTTGTCCTTGTTCATTAGTCATTGTGACTCGTTTTGTAAATCATTTGTTCTAGTTCATTAGTCATTGTAACTCGTTGTGTGAATCATTTGTCTTAGTTCATTATTTATTATGACTCGTTGTGTGAATCATTTGTCCTTGTCCATTAGTCCCTTTGACTCGTTGTGTAAATCATTTGTCCTTGTTAATAAGTCCTTGTGACTCTTTGTGTGAACCATTTGTCCTTGTTCATTCGTTCTTGTGACTCGTTGTGAACCATTTGTCCTTGTTCATTAGTCATTGTGACTCGTTGGGTAAATCATTTGTTCTAGTTTATTAGTCCTTATGACTCGTTGTGTGAACCATTTGTTCTTCTTCATTAGTCCTTGTGACTCGTTGTGTCAACCATTTGCTCTTTTTCATTAGTCCTTGTGATTCGTTGTGTGAACCATTTGTCCTTGTTCATTAGTCATTGAAACTCCTTGTATGAATCATTTGTTCTAGTTCATTAGTCATTGTGACTCGTTGTGTGAATCATTTGTCCTTGTTAATTATTCCTTGTGACTCGTTGTGTGAACCATTTGTCCTAGTACATTATTCATTATGACTCGTTGTGTGAATTATTTGTCCTTGTTCATTAGTCCCTTTGACTCGTTGTGTAAAACATTTGTCCTAGTTAATTAATCCTTGTGACTCGTGTACCATTTGTCCTTGTTCATTAGTCATTGTGATTCGTTATGTAAATCATTTGTTCTAGTTCATTAGTCATTGTGACTCGTTGTGTGAATCATTTGATTTAGTTCATTATTCATTATGACTCGTTGTGTGAATCATTTGTCCTTGTCCATTAGTTCCTTTGACTCGTTGTGTAAATCATTTATCCTTGTTAATTAGTCCTTGTGTGAACCATTTGTCCTTGTTCATTCGTCCTTGTGACTTGTTGTGAACCATTTGTCCTTGTTCATTTGTCATTGTGACTCGTTGTGTAAATCATTTGTTCTAGTTCATTAGTCATTGTGACTCGTTGTGTGAATCATTTGTCCTTGTTAATTATTCCTTGTGACTCGTTGTGTGAACCATTTGTCCTTGTTCATTAGTCATTGAAACTCCTTGTATGAATCATTTGTTCTAGTTCATTAGTCATTGTGACTCGTTGTGTGAATCATTTGTCCTTGTTAATTATTCATTGTGACTCGTTGTGTGAACCATTTTTCCTAGTTCATTAATCATTATGACTCGTTGTGTGAATTATATGTCCTTGTTCATTAGTCCCTTTGACTCGTTGTGTAAAACATTTGTCCTTGTTAATTAATCCTTGTGACTCGTTGTGAACCATTTGTCCTTGTTCATTAGTCATTGTGACTCGTTTTGTAAATCATTTGTTCTAGTTCATTAGTCATTGTAACTCGTTGTGTGAATCATTTGTCTTAGTTCATTATTTATTATGACTCGTTGTGTGAATCATTTGTCCTTGTCCATTAGTCCCTTTGACTCGTTGTGTAAATCATTTGTCCTTGTTAATAAGTCCTTGTGACTCTTTGTGTGAACCATTTGTCCTTGTTCATTAGTCATTGAAACTCCTTGTATGAATCATTTGTTCTAGTTCATTAGTCATTGTGACTCGTTGTGTGAATCATTTGTCCTTGTTAATTATTCCTTGTGACTCGTTGTGTGAACCATTTTTCCTAGTTCATTAATCATTATGACTCGTTGTGTGAATTATATGTCTTTGTTCATTAGTCCCTTTGACTCGTTGTGTAAAATATTTGTCCTTGTTAATTAATCCTTGTGACTCGTTGTGAACCATTTGTCCTTGTTCATTAGTCATTGTGACTCGTTTTGTAAATCATTTGTTCTAGTTCATTAGTCATTGTAACTCGTTGTGTGAATCATTTGTCTTAGTTCATTATTCATTATGACTCGTTGTGTGAATCATTTGTCCTTGTCCCCATTAGTCCCTTTGACTCGTTGTGTAAATCATTTGTCCCTGTTAATTAGTCCTTGTGACTCCTTGTGTGAACCATTAGTCCTTGTTCATTAGTCATTGTGATTCGTTATGTAAATCATTTGTTCTAGTTCATTAGTCATTGTGACTCGTTGTGTGAATCATTTGATTTAGTTCATTATTCATTATGACTCGTTGTGTGAATCATTTGTCCTTGTTAATTATTCCTTGTGACTCGTTGTGTGAACCATTTGTCCTAGTTCATTATTCATTATGACTCGTTGTGTGAATTATTTGTCCTTGTTCATTAGTCCCTTTGATTCGTTGTGTAAAGCATTTGTCCTTGTTAATTAGTCCTTGTGATTCGTTGTGTGAACCATTTGTCCTTGTTCATTAGTCATTGAAACTCCTTGTATGAATCAATTGTTCTAGTTCATTAGTGATTGTGACTCGTTGTGTGAATCATTTGTCCTTGTTAATTATTCCTTATGACTCGTTGTGTGAACCCTTTGTCCTAGTTCATTATTCATTATGACTCGTTGTGTGAATTATTTGTCCTTGTTCATTAGTCCCTTTGACTCGTTGTGTAAAGCATTTGTCCTTGTTAATTAGTCCTTGTGATTCGTTGTGTGAACCATTTGTCCTTGTTCATTAGTCATTGAAACTCCTTGTATGAATCATTTGTTCTAGTTCATTAGTCATTGTGACTCGTTGTGTGAATCATTTGTCCTTGTTAATTATTCCTTGTGACTCGTTGTGTGAACCATTTGTCCTAGTACATTATTCATTATGACTCGTTGTGTGAATTATTTGTCCTTGTTCATTAGTCCCTTTGACTCGTTGTGTAAAACATTTGTCCTAGTTAATTAATCCTTGTGACTCGTGTACCATTTGTCCTTGTTCATTAGTCATTGTGATTCGTTATGTAAATCATTTGTTCTAGTTCATTAGTCATTGTGACTCGTTGTGTGAATCATTTGATTTAGTTCATTATTCATTATGACTCGTTGTGTGAATCATTTGTCCTTGTCCATTAGTTCCTTTGACTCGTTGTGTAAATCATTTATCCTTGTTAATTAGTCCTTGACTCATTGTGAACCATTTGTCCTTGTTCATTCGTCCTTGTGACTTGTTGTGAACCATTTGTCCTTGTTCATTTGTCATTGTGACTCGTTGTGTAAATCATTTGTTCTAGTTCATTAGTCATTGTGACTCGTTGTGTGAATCATTTGTCCTTGTTAATTATTCCTTGTGACTCGTTGTGTGAACCATTTGTCCTTGTTCATTAGTCATTGAAACTCCTTGTATGAATCATTTGTTCTAGTTCATTAGTCATTGTGACTCGTTGTGTGAATCATTTGTCCTTGTTAATTATTCATTGTGACTCGTTGTGTGAACCATTTTTCCTAGTTCATTAATCATTATGACTCATTGTGTGAATTATATGTCCTTGTTCATTAGTCCCTTTGACTCGTTGTGTAAAACATTTGTCCTTGTTAATTAATCCTTGTGACTCGTTGTGAACCATTTGTCCTTGTTCATTAGTCATTGTGACTCGTTTTGTAAATCATTTGTTCTAGTTCATTAGTCATTGTAACTCGTTGTGTGAATCATTTGTCTTAGTTCATTATTTATTATGACTCGTTGTGTGAATCATTTGTCCTTGTCCATTAGTCCCTTTGACTCGTTGTGTAAATCATTTGTCCTTGTTAATAAGTCCTTGTGACTCTTTGTGTGAACCATTTGTCCTTGTTCATTAGTCATTGAAACTCCTTGTATGAATCATTCGTTCTAGTTCATTAGTCATTTTGACTCGTTGTGTGAATCATTTGTCCTTGTTAATTATTCTTTGTGACTCGTTGTGTGAACCATTTGTCCTAGTTCATTATTCATTATGACTCGTTGTGTGAATTATTTGTCCTTGTTCATTAGTCCCTTTGACTCGTTGTGTAAAACATTTGTCCTAGTTAATTAATCCTTGTGACTCGTGTACCATTTGTCCTTGTTCATTAGTCATTGTGACTCGTTTTGTAAATCATTTGTTCTAGTTCATTAGTCATTGTGACTCGTTGTGTGAATCATTTGATTTAGTTCATTATTCATTATGACTCGTTGTGTGAATCATTTGTCCTTGTCCATTAGTTCCTTTGACTCGTTGTGTAAATCATTTGTCCTTGTTAATTAGTCCTTGTGTGAACCATTTGTCCTTGTTCATCCGTACTTGTGAATCGTTGTGAACCATTTGTCCTTGTTCATTTGTCATTGTGACTCGTTGTGTAAATCATTTTATCTAGTTCATTAGTCATTGTGACTCGTTGTCTGAATTATTTGTCCTTGTTCATTAGTCCCTTTGACTCGTTGTGTAAAACATTTGTCCTTGTTAATTAATCCTCGTGACTCGTTGTGAACCATTTGTCCTTGTTCATTAGTCATTGTGACACGTTTTGTAAATCATTTGTTCTAGTTCATTAGTCATTGTGACTCGTTGTGTGAATCATTTGTCTTAGTTCATTATTCATTATGACTCGTTGTGTGAACCATTTATCCTTGTCCATTAGTCCCTTTAAGTCGTGTAAATCATTTGTCCTTGTTAATTAGTCCTTGTGACTCCTTGTGTGAACCATTTGTCCTTGTTCATTCGTCCTTGTGACTCATTGTGAACCATTTGTTCTTGTTCATTAGTCATTTTGACTTGTTGTGTAAATCATTTGTTATAGATCATTAGTCCTTATGACTCGTTGTGTGAACCATTTGTTCTTGTTCATTAGTCCTTGTGACTCATTGTGTGAACCATTTGTTCTTTTTCATTAGTCCATTTGACTCGTTGTGTGAATCATTTGTCCTTGTTCATTAGTCCTTGTGATTCATTGTGTGAACCACTTGTCCTTGTTCATTAGTCATTGAAACTCCTTGTATGAATCATTTGTTCTAGTTCATTAGTCATTGTGACTCGTTGTGTGAATCATTTGTCCTTGTTAATTATTCCTTATGACTCGTTGTGTGAACCATTTGTCCTAGTTCATTATTCATTATGACTCGTTGTGTGAATTATTTGTCCTTGTTCATTAGTCCCTTTGATTCGTTGTGTAAAGCATTTGTCCTTGTTAATTAGTCCTTGTGATTCGTTGTGTGAACCATTTGTCCTTGTTCATTAGTCATTGAAACTCCTTGTATGAATCATTTGTTCTAGTTCATTAGTCATTGTGACTCGTTGTGTGAATCATTTGTCCTTGTTAATTATTCCTTGTGACTCGTTGTGTGAACCATTTTTCCTAGTTCATTAATCATTATGACTCGTTGTGTGAATTATATGTCTTTGTTCATTAGTCCCTTTGACTCGTTGTGTAAAACATTTGTCCTTGTTAATTAATCCTTGTGACTCGTTGTGAACCATTTGTCCTTGTTCATTAGTCATTGTGACTCGTTTTGTAAATCATTTGTTCTAGTTCATTAGTCATTGTAACTCGTTGTGTGAATCATTTGTCTTAGTTCATTATTCATTATGACTCGTTGTGTGAATCATTTGTCCTTGTCCCCATTAGTCCCTTTGACTCGTTGTGTAAATCATTTGTCCTTTTTAATTAGTCCTTGTGACTCCTTGTGTGAACCATTAGTCCTTGTTCATTAGTCATTGTGATTCGTTATGTAAATCATTTGTTCTAGTTCATTAGTCATTGTGACTCGTTGTGTGAATCATTTGATTTAGTTCATTATTCATTATGACTCGTTGTGTGAATCATTTGTCCTTGTTAATTATTCCTTGTGACTCGTTGTGTGAACCATTTGTCCTAGTTCATTATTCATTATGACTCGTTGTGTGAATTATTTGTCCTTGTTCATTAGTCCCTTTGATTCGTTGTGTAAAGCATTTGTCCTTGTTAATTAGTCCTTGTGATTCGTTGTGTGAACCATTTGTCCTTGTTCATTAGTCATTGAAACTCCTTGTATGAATCAATTGTTCTAGTTCATTAGTGATTGTGACTCGTTGTGTGAATCATTTGTCCTTGTTAATTATTCCTTATGACTCGTTGTGTGAACCCATTGTCCTAGTTCATTATTCATTATGACTCGTTGTGTGAATTATTTGTCCTTGTTCATTAGTCCCTTTGACTCGTTGTGTAAAGCATTTGTCCTTGTTAATTAGTCCTTGTGATTCGTTGTGTGAACCATTTGTCCTTGTTCATTAGTCATTGAAACTCCTTGTATGAATCATTTGTTCTAGTTCATTAGTCATTGTGACTCGTTGTGTGAATCATTTGTCCTTGTTAATTATTCCTTGTGACTCGTTGTGTGAACCATTTGTCCTAGTACATTATTCATTATGACTCGTTGTGTGAATTATTTGTCCTTGTTCATTAGTCCCTTTGACTCGTTGTGTAAAACATTTGTCCTAGTTAATTAATCCTTGTGACTCGTGTACCATTTGTCCTTGTTCATTAGTCATTGTGATTCGTTATGTAAATCATTTGTTCTAGTTCATTAGTCATTGTGACTCGTTGTGTGAATCATTTGATTTAGTTCATTATTCATTATGACTCGTTGTGTGAATCATTTGTCCTTGTCCATTAGTTCCTTTGACTCGTTGTGTAAATCATTTATCCTTGTTAATTAGTCCTTGTGTGAACCATTTGTCCTTGTTCATTCGTCCTTGTGACTTGTTGTGAACCATTTGTCCTTGTTCATTTGTCATTGTGACTCGTTGTGTAAATCATTTGTTCTAGTTCATTAGTCATTGTGACTCGTTGTGTGAATCATTTGTCCTTGTTAATTATTCCTTGTGACTCGTTGTGTGAACCATTTGTCCTTGTTCATTAGTCATTGAAACTCCTTGTATGAATCATTTGTTCTAGTTCATTAGTCATTGTGACTCGTTGTGTGAATCATTTGTCTTTGTTAATTATTCATTGTGACTCGTTGTGTGAACCATTTTTCCTAGTTCATTAATCATTATGACTCGTTGTGTGAATTATATGTCCTTGTTCATTAGTCCCTTTGACTCGTGTAAAACATTTGTCCTTGTTAATTAATCCTTGTGACTCGTTGTGAACCATTTGTCCTTGTTCATTAGTCATTGTGACTCGTTTTGTAAATCATTTGTTCTAGTTCATTAGTCATTGTAACTCGTTGTGTGAATCATTTGTTTTAGTTCATTATTTATTATGACTCGTTGTGTGAATCATTTGTCCTTGTCCATTAGTCCCTTTGACTCGTTGTGTAAATCATTTGTCCTTGTTAATAAGTCCTTGTGACTCTTTGTGTGAACCATTTGTCCTTGTTCATTAGTCATTGAAACTCCTTGTATGAATCATTCGTTCTAGTTCATTAGTCATTTTGACTCGTTGTGTGAATCATTTGTCCTTGTTAATTATTCCTTGTGACTCGTTGTGTGAACCATTTGTAATAGTTCATTATTCATTATGACTCGTTGTGTGAATTATTTGTCCTTGTTCATTAGTCCCTTTGACTCGTTGTGTAAAACATTTGTCCTAGTTAATTAATCCTTGTGACTCATGTACCATTTGTCCTTGTTCATTAGTCATTGTGACTCGTTTTGTAAATCATTTGTTCTAGTTCATTAGTCATTGTGACTCGTTGTGTGAATCATTTGATTTAGTTCATTATTCATTATGACTCGTTGTGTGAATCATTTGTCCTTGTCCATTAGTTCCTTTGACTCGTTGTGTAAATCATTTGTCCTTGTTAATTAGTCCTTGTGTGAACCATTTGTCCTTGTTCATCCGTACTTGTGAATCGTTGTGAACCATTTGTCCTTGTTCATTTGTCATTGTGACTCGTTGTGTAAATCATTTTATCTAGTTCATTAGTCATTGTGACTCGTTTTGTGAATTATTTGTCCTTGTTCATTAGTCCCTTTGACTCGTTGTGTAAAACATTTGTCCTTGTTAATTAATCCTCGTGACTCGTTGTGAACCATTTGTCCTTGTTCATTAGTCATTGTGACACGTTTTGTAAATCATTTGTTCTAGTTCATTAGTCATTGTGACTCGTTGTGTGAATCATTTGTCTTAGTTCATTATTCATTATGACTCGTTGTGTGAACCATTTATCCTTGTCCATTAGTCCCTTTAAGTCGTGTAAATCATTTGTCCTTGTTAATTAGTCCTTGTGACTCCTTGTGTGAACCATTTGTCCTTGTTCATTCGTCCTTGTGACTCATTGTGAACCATTTGTTCTTGTTCATTAGTCATTTTGACTTGTTGTGTAAATCATTTGTTATAGATCATTAGTCCTTATGACTCGTTGTGTGAACCATTTGTTCTTGTTCATTAGTCCTTGTGACTCATTGTGTGAACCATTTGTTCTTTTTCATTAGTCCTTTTGACTCGTTGTGTGAATCATTTGTCCTTGTTCATTAGTCCTTGTGATTCATTGTGTGAACCATTTGTCCTTGTTCATTAGTCATTGAAACTCCTTGTATGAATCATTTGATCTAGTTCATTAGTCATTGTGACTCGTTGTGTGAATCATTTGTCCTTGTTAATTATTCCTTCTGACTCGTTGTGTGAACCATTTGTCCTAGGTCATTATTCATTATTACTCGTTGTGTGAATTATTTGTCCTTGTTCATTAGTCCCTTTGACTCGTTGTGTAAAACATTTGTCCTTGTTAATTAATCCTCGTGACTCGTTGTGAACCATTTGTCCTTGTTCATTAGTCATTGTGACTTGTTTTGTAAATCATTTGTTCTAGTTCATTAGTCATTGTGACTCGTTGTGTGAATCATTTGTCATAGTTCATTATTCATTATGACTCGTTGTGTGAATCATTTGTCCTTGTCCATTAGTTCCTTTGACTCGTTGTGTAAATCATTTATCCTTGTTAATTAGTCCTTGTGTGAACCATTTGTCCTTATTCATTCGTCCTTGTGACTCGTTGTGAACCATTTGTCCTTGTTCATTTGTCATTGTGACTCGTTGTGTAAATCATTTGTTCTAGTTCATTAGTCATTGTGACTCGTTGTGTGAATCATTTGTCCTTGTTAATTATTCCTTGTGACTCGTTGTGTGAACCATTTGTCCTTGTTCATTAGTCATGGAAACTCCTTGTATGAATCATTTGTTCTAGTTCATTAGTCATTGTGACTCGTTGTGTGAATCATTTGTCCTTGTTAATTATTCCTTGTGACTCGTTGTGTGAACCATTTTTCCTAGTTCATTAATCATTATGACTCGTTGTGTGAATTATATGTCTTTGTTCATTAGTCCCTTTGACTCGTTGTGTAAAACATTTGTCCTTGTTAATTAATCCTTGTGACTCGTTGTGAACCATTTGTCCTTGTTCATTAGTCATTGTGACTCGTTTTGTAAATCATTTGTTCTAGTTCATTAGTCATTGTAACTCGTTGTGTGAATCATTTGTCTTAGTTCATTATTCATTATGACTCGTTGTGTGAATCATTTGTCCTTGTCCCCATTAGTCCCTTTGACTCGTTGTGTAAATCATTTGTCCCTGTTAATTAGTCCTTGTGACTCCTTGTGTGAACCATTAGTCCTTGTTCATTAGTCATTGTGATTCGTTATGTAAATCATTTGTTCTAGTTCATTAGTCATTGTGACTCGTTGTGTGAATCATTTGATTTAGTTCATTATTCATTATGACTCGTTGTGTGAATCATTTGTCCTTGTCCATTAGTTCCTTTGACTCGTTGTGTAAATCATTTATCCTTGTTAATTAGTCCTTGTGTGAACCATTTGTCCTTATTCATTCGTCCTTGTGACTCGTTGTGAACCATTTGTCCTTGTTCATTTGTCATTGTGACTCGTTGTGTAAATCATTTGTTCTAGTTCATTAGTCATTGTGACTCGTTGTGTGAATCATTTGTCCTTGTTAATTATTCCTTGTGACTCGTTGTGTGAACCATTTGTCCTTGTTCATTAGTCATGGAAACTCCTTGTATGAATCATTTGTTCTAGTTCATTAGTCATTGTGACTCGTTGTGTGAATCATTTGTCCTTGTTAATTATTCCTTGTGACTCGTTGTGTGAACCATTTTTCCTAGTTCATTAATCATTATGACTCGTTGTGTGAATTATATGTCTTTGTTCATTAGTCCCTTTGACTCGTTGTGTAAAACATTTGTCCTTGTTAATTAATCCTTGTGACTCGTTGTGAACCATTTGTCCTTGTTCATTAGTCATTGTGACTCGTTTTGTAAATCATTTGTTCTAGTTCATTAGTCATTGTAACTCGTTGTGTGAATCATTTGTCTTAGTTCATTATTCATTATGACTCGTTGTGTGAATCATTTGTCCTTGTCCCCATTAGTCCCTTTGACTCGTTGTGTAAATCATTTGTCCCTGTTAATTAGTCCTTGTGACTCCTTGTGTGAACCATTAGTCCTTGTTCATTAGTCATTGTGATTCGTTATGTAAATCATTTGTTCTATTTCATTAGTCATTGTGACTCGTTGTGTGAATCATTTGATTTAGTTCATTATTCATTATGACTCGTTGTGTGAATCATTTGTCCTTGTTAATTATTCCTTGTGACTCGTTGTGTGAACCATTTGTCCTAGTTCATTATTCATTATGACTCGTTGTGTGAATTATTTGTCCTTGTTCATTAGTCCCTTTGATTCGTTGTGTAAAGCATTTGTCCTTGTTAATTAGTCCTTGTGATTCGTTGTGTGAACCATTTGTCCTTGTTCATTAGTCATTGAAACTCCTTGTATGAATCAATTGTTCTAGTTCATTAGTGATTGTGACTCGTTGTGTGAATCATTTGTCCTTGTTAATTATTCCTTATGACTCGTTGTGTGAACCCTTTGTCCTAGTTCATTATTCATTATGACTCGTTGTGTGAATTATTTGTCCTTGTTCATTAGTCCCTTTGACTCGTTGTGTAAAGCATTTGTCCTTGTTAATTAGTCCTTGTGATTCGTTGTGTGAACCATTTGTCCTTGTTCATTAGTCATTGAAACTCCTTGTATGAATCATTTGTTCTAGTTTATTAGTCATTGTGACTCGTTGTGTGAATCATTTGTCCTTGTTAATTATTCCTTGTGACTCGTTGTGTGAACCATTTGTCCTAGTACATTATTCATTATGACTCGTTGTGTGAATTATTTGTCCTTGTTCATTAGTCCCTTTGACTCGTTGTGTAAAACATTTGTCCTAGTTAATTAATCCTTGTGACTCGTGTACCATTTGTCCTTGTTCATTAGTCATTGTGATTCGTTATGTAAATCATTTGTTCTAGTTCATTAGTCATTGTGACTCGTTGTGTGAATCATTTGATTTAGTTCATTATTCATTATGACTCGTTGTGTGAATCATTTGTCCTTGTCCATTAGTTCCTTTGACTCGTTGTGTAAATCATTTATCCTTGGTAATTAGTCCTTGTGTGAACCATTTGTCCTTGTTCATTCGTCCTTGTGACTTGTTGTGAACCATTTGTCCTTGTTCATTTGTCATTGTGACTCGTTGTGTAAATCATTTGTTCTAGTTCATTAGTCATTGTGACTCGTTGTGTGAATCATTTGTCCTTGTTAATTATTCCTTGTGACTCGTTGTGTGAACCATTTGTCCTTGTTCATTAGTCATTGAAACTCCTTGTATGAATCATTTGTTCTAGTTCATTAGTCATTGTGACTCGTTGTGTGAATCATTTGTCCTTGTTAATTATTCATTGTGACTCGTTGTGTGAACCATTTTTCCTAGTTCATTAATCATTATGACTCGTTGTGTGAATTATATGTCCTTGTTCATTAGTCCCTTTGACTCGTTGTGTAAAACATTTGTCCTTGTTAATTAATCCTTGTGACTCGTTGTGAACCATTTGTCCTTGTTCATTAGTCATTGTGACTCGTTTTGTAAATCATTTGTTCTAGTTCATTAGTCATTGTAACTCGTTGTGTGAATCATTTGTCTTAGTTCATTATTTATTATGACTCGTTGTGTGAATCATTTGTCCTTTTCCATTAGTCCCTTTGACTCGTTGTGTAAATCATTTGTCCTTGTTAATAAGTCCTTGTGACTCTTTGTGTGAACCATTTGTCCTTGTTCATTCGTTCTTGTGACTCGTTGTGAACCATTTGTCCTTGTTCATTAGTCATTGTGACTCGTTGGGTAAATCATTTGTTCTAGTTTATTAGTCCTTATGACTCGTTGTGTGAACCATTTGTTCTTCTTCATTAGTCCTTGTGACTCGTTGTGTCAACCATTTGCTCTTTTTCATTAGTCCTTGTGACTCGTTGTGTGAATCATTTGTCCTTGTTCATTAGTCCTTGTGACTCGTTGTGTGAACCATTTGTCCTTGTTCATTAATCATTGTGACTCCTTGTGTGAATCATTTGTTCTAGTTCATTAGTCATTGTGACTCGTTGTGTGAATCATTTGTTCTAGTTCACTATTCATTATGACTCGTTGTGTGAATTATTTGTCCTTGTTCATTAGTCCCTTTGACTCGTTGTGTAAAGCATTTGTCCTTGTTGATTACTCCTTGTGATTCGTTGTGTGAACCATTTGTCCTTGTTCATTAGTCATTGAAACTACTTGTATGAATCATTTCTTCTACTTCATTAGTCATTGTGACTCGTTGTGTGAATCATTTGTCCTTGTTAATTATTCCTTATGACTCGTTGTGTGAACCATTTGTCCTAGTTCACTATTCATTATGACTCGTTGTGTGAATTATTTGTCCTTGTTCATTAGTCCCTTTGACTCGTTGTGTAAATCATTTGTCCTTGTTAATTAGTCCTTGTAAATCGTTGTGTGAACCATTTGTCCTTGTTCATTAGTCATTGAAACTCCTTGTATGAATCATTCGTTCTAGTTCATTAGTCATTTTGACTCGTTGTGTGAATCATTTGTCCTTGTTAATTATTCCTTGTGACTCGTTGTGTGAACCATTTGTCCTAGTTCATTATTCATTATGACTCGTTGTGTGAATTATTTGTCCTTGTTCATTAGTCCCTTTGACTCGTTGTGTAAAACATTTGTCCTAGTTAATTAATCTTTGTGACTCGTGTACCATTTGTCCTTGTTCATTAGTCATTGTGACTCGTTTTGTAAATCATTTGTTCTAGTTCATTAGTCATTGTGACTCGTTGTGTGAATCATTTGATTTAGTTCATTATTCATTATGACTCGTTGTGTGAATCATTTGTCCTTGTCCATTAGTTCCTTTGACTCGTTGTGTAAATCATTTGTCCTTGTTAATTAGTCCTTGTGTGAACCATTTGTCCTTGTTCATCCGTACTTGTGAATCGTTGTGAACCATTTGTCCTTGTTCATTTGTCATTGTGACTCATTGTGTAAATCATTTTATCTAGTTCATTAGTCATTGTGACTCGTTGTCTGAATTATTTGTCCTTGTTCATTAGTCCCTTTGACTCGTTGTGTAAAACATTTGTCCTTGTTAATTAATCCTCGTGACTCGTTGTGAACCATTTGTCCTTGTTCATTAGTCATTGTGACACGTTTTGTAAATCATTTGTTCTAGTTCATTAGTCATTCTGACTCGTTGTGTGAATCATTTGTCTTAGTTCATTATTCATTATGACTCGTTGTGTGAACCATTTATCCTTGTCCATTAGTCCCTTTTAGTCGTGTAAATCTTGTCCTTGTTAATTAGTCCTTGTGACTCCTTGTGTGAACCATTTGTCCTTGTTCATTCGTCCTTGTGACTCATTGTGAACCATTTGTTCTTGTTCATTAGTCATTTTGACTTGTTGTGTAAATCATTTGTTATAGATCATTAGTCCTTATGAGTCGTTGTGTGAACCATTTGTTCTTGTTCATTAGTCCTTGTGACTCATTGTGTGAACCATTTGTTCTTTTTCATTAGTCCTTTTGACTCGTTGTGTGAATCATTTGTCCTTGTTCATTAGTCCTTGTGATTCATTGTGTGAACCATTTGTCCTTGTTCATTAGTCATTGAAACTCCTTGTATGAATCATTTGTTCTAGTTCATTAGTCATTGTGACTCGTTGTGTGAATCATTTGTCCTTGTTAATTATTCCTTCTGACTCGTTGTGTGAACCATTTGTCCTAGGTCATTATTCATTATTACTCGTTGTGTGAATTATTTGTCCTTGTTCATTAGTTCCTTTGACTCGTTGTGTAAAACATTTGTCCTTGTTAATTAATCCTCGTGACTCGTTGTGAACCATTTGTCCTTGTTCATTAGTCATTGTGACTTGTTTTGTAAATCATTTGTTCTAGTTCATTAGTCATTGTGACTCGTTGTGTGAATCATTTGTCATAGTTCATTATTCATTATGACTCGTTGTGTGAATCATTTGTCCTTGTCCCCATTAGTCCCTTTGACTCGTTGTGTAAATCATTTGTCCCTGTTAATTAGTCCTTGTGACTCCTTGTGTGAACCATTAGTCCTTGTTCATTAGTCATTGTGATTCGTTATGTAAATCATTTGTTCTAGTTCATTAGTCATTGTGACTCGTTGTGTGAATCATTTGATTTAGTTCATTATTCATTATGACTCGTTGTGTGAATCATTTGTCCTTGTCCATTAGTTCCTTTGACTCGTTGTGTAAATCATTTATCCTTGTTAATTAGTCCTTGTGTGAACCATTTGTCCTTGTTCATTCGTCCTTGTGACTCGTTTTGAACCATTTGTCCTTGTTCATTTGTCATTGTGACTCGTTGTGTAAATCATTTGTTCTAGTTCATTAGTCATTGTGACTCGTTGTGTGAATCATTTGTCCTTGTTAATTATTCCTTGTGACTCGTTGTGTGAACCATTTGTCCTTGTTCATTAGTCATTGAAACTCCTTGTATGAATCATTTGTTCTAGTTCATTAGTCATTGTGACTCGTTGTGTGAATCATTTGTCCTTGTTAATTATTCCTTCTGACTCGTTGTGTGAACCATTTTTCCTAGTTCATTAATCATTATGACTCGTTGTGTGAATTATATGTCTTTGTTCATTAGTCCCTTTGACTCGTTGTGTAAAACATTTGTCCTTGTTAATTAATCCTTGTGACTCGTTGTGAACCATTTGTCCTTGTTCATTAGTCATTGTGACTCGTTTTGTAAATCATTTGTTCTAGTTCATTAGTCATTGTAACTCGTTGTGTGAATCATTTGTCTTAGTTCATTATTCATTATGACTCGTTGTGTGAATCATTTGTCCTTGTCCCCATTAGTCCCTTTGACTCGTTGTGTAAATCATTTGTCCCTGTTAATTAGTCCTTGTGACTCCTTGTGTGAACCATTAGTCCTTGTTCATTAGTCATTGTGATTCGTTATGTAAATCATTTGTTCTAGTTCATTAGTCATTGTGACTCGTTGTGTGAATCATTTGATTTAGTTCATTATTCATTATGACTCGTTGTGTGAATCATTTGTCCTTGTCCATTAGTTCCTTTGACTCGTTGTGTAAATCATTTATCCTTGTTAATTAGTCCTTCTGTGAACCATTTGTCCTTGTTCATTCGTCCTTGTGACTCGTTGTGAACCATTTGTCCTTGTTCATTTGTCATTGTGACTCGTTGTGTAAATCATTTGTTCTAGTTCATTAGTCATTGTGACTCGTTGTGTGAATCATTTGTCCTTGTTAATTATTCCTTGTGACTCGTTGTGTGAACCATTTGTCCTTGTTCATTAGTCATTGAAACTCCTTGTATGAATCATTTGTTCTAGTTCATTAGTCATTGTGACTCGTTGTGTGAATCATTTGTTCTTGTTAATTATTCCTTGTGACTCGTTGTGTGAACCATTTTTCCTAGTTCATTAATCATTATGACTCGTTGTGTGAATTATATGTCTTTGTTCATTAGTCCCTTTGACTCGTTGTGTAAAACATTTGTCCTTGTTAATTAATCCTTGTGACTCGTTGTGAACCATTTATCCTTGTTCATTAGTCATTGTGACTCGTTTTGTAAATCATTTGTTCTAGTTCATTAGTCATTGTAACTCGTTGTGTGAATCATTTGTCCATGTTCATTCGTCCTAGTGACTCATTGTGAACCATTTGTCCTTGTTCATTTGTCATTGTGACTCGTTGTGTAAATCATTTTATCTAGTTCATTAGTCATTGTGACTCGTTGTCTGAATTATTTGTCCTTGTTCATTAGTCCCTTTGACTCGTTGTGTAAAACATTTGTCCTTGTTAATTAATCCTCGTGACTCGTTGTGAACCATTTGTCCTTGTTCATTAGTCATTGTGACACGTTTTGTAAATCATTTGTTCTAGTTCATTAGTCATTGTGACTCGTTGTGTGAATTATTTGTCTTAGTTCATTATTCATTATGACTCGTTGTGTGAACCATTTATCCTTGTCCATTAGTCCCTTTAAGTCGTGTAAATCATTTGTCCTTGTTAATTAGTCCTTGTGACTCCTTGTGTGAACCATTTGTCCTTGTTCATTCGTCCTTGTGACTCATTGTGAACCATTTGTTCTTGTTCATTAGTCATTTTGACTTGTTGTGTAAATCATTTGTTATAGATCATTAGTCCTTATGACTCGTTGTGTGAACCATTTGTTCTTGTTCATTAGTCCTTGTGACTCATTGTGTGAACCATTTGTTCTTTTTCATTAGTCCTTTTGACTCGTTGTGTGAATCATTTGTCCTTGTTCATTAGTCCTTGTGATTCATTGTGTGAACCATTTGTCCTTGTTCATTAGTCATTGAAACTCCTTGTATGAATCATTTGTTCTAGTTCATTAGTCATTGTGACTCGTTGTGTGAATCATTTGTCCTTGTTAATTATTCCTTCTGACTCGTTGTGTGAACCATTTGTCCTAGGTCATTATTCATTATTACTCGTTGTGTGAATTATTTGTCCTTGTTCATTAGTCCCTTTGACTCGTTGTGTAAAACATTTGTCCTTGTTAATTAATCCTCGTGACTCGTTGTGAACCATTTGTCCTTGTTCATTAGTCATTGTGACTTGTTTTGTAAATCATTTGTTCTAGTTCATTAGTCATTGTGACTCGTTGTGTGAATCATTTGTCATAGTTCATTATTCATTATGACTCGTTGTGTGAATCATTTGTCCTTGTCCCCATTAGTCCCTTTGACTCGTTGTGTAAATCATTTGTCCCTGTTAATTAGTCCTTGTGACTCCTTGTGTGAACCATTAGTCCTTGTTCATTAGTCATTGTGATTCGTTATGTAAATCATTTGTTCTAGTTCATTAGTCATTGTGACTCGTTGTGTGACTCATTTGATTTAGTTCATTATTCATTATGACTCGTTGTGTGAATCATTTGTCCTTGTCCATTAGTTCCTTTGACTCGTTGTGTAAATCATTTATCCTTGTTAATTAGTCCTTGTGTGAACCATTTGTCCTTATTCATTCGTCCTTGTGACTCGTTGTGAACCATTTGTCCTTGTTCATTTGTCATTGTGACTCGTTGTGTAAATCATTTGTTCTAGTTCATTAGTCATTGTGACTCGTTGTGTGAATCATTTGTCCTTGTTAATTATTCCTTGTGACTCGTTGTGTGAACCATTTGTCCTTGTTCATTAGTCATTGAAACTCCTTGTATGAATCATTTGTTCTAGTTCATTAGTCATTGTGACTCGTTGTGTGAATCATTTGTCCTTGTTAATTATTCCTTCTGACTCGTTGTGTGAACCATTTTTCCTAGTTCATTAATCATTATGACTCGTTGTGTGAATTATATGTCTTTGTTCATTAGTCCCTTTGACTCGTTGTGTAAAACATTTGTCCTAGTTAATTAATCCTTGTGACTCGTGAACCATTTGTCCTTGTTCATTAGTCATTGTGACTCGTTTTGTAAATCATTTGTTCTAGTTCATTAGTCATTGTAACTCGTTGTGTGAATCATTTGTCTTAGTTCATTATTCATTATGACTCGTTGTGTGAATCATTTGTCCTTGTCCCCATTAGTCCCTTTGACTCGTTGTGTAAATCATTTGTCCCTGTTAATTAGTCCTTGTGACTCCTTGTGTGAACCATTAGTCCTTGTTCATTAGTCATTGTGATTCGTTATGTAAATCATTTGTTCTAGTTCATTAGTCATTGTGACTCGTTGTGTGAATCATTTGATTTAGTTCATTATTCATTATGACTCGTTGTGTGAATCATTTGTCCTTGTCCATTAGTTCCTTTGACTCGTTGTGTAAATCATTTATCCTTGTTAATTAGTCCTTCTGTGAACCATTTGTCCTTGTTCATTCGTCCTTGTGACTCGTTGTGAACCATTTGTCCTTGTTCATTTGTCATTGTGACTCGTTGTGTAAATCATTTGTTCTAGTTCATTAGTCATTGTGACTCGTTGTGTGAATCATTTGTCCTTGTTAATTATTCCTTGTGACTCGTTGTGTGAACCATTTGTCCTTGTTCATTAGTCATTGAAACTCCTTGTATGAATCATTTGTTCTAGTTCATTAGTCATTGTGACTCGTTGTGTGAATCATTTGTTCTTGTTAATTATTCCTTGTGACTCGTTGTGTGAACCATTTTTCCTAGTTCATTAATCATTATGACTCGTTGTGTGAATTATATGTCTTTGTTCATTAGTCCCTTTGACTCGTTGTGTAAAACATTTGTCCTTGTTAATTAATCCTTGTGACTCGTTGTGAACCATTTATCCTTGTTCATTAGTCATTGTGACTCGTTTTGTAAATCATTTGTTCTAGTTCATTAGTCATTGTAACTCGTTGTGTGAATCATTTGTCCATGTTCATTCGTCCTAGTGACTCATTGTGAACCATTTGTCCTTGTTCATTTGTCATTGTGACTCGTTGTGTAAATCATTTTATCTAGTTCATTAGTCATTGTGACTCGTTGTCCAATTATTTGTCCTTGTTCATTAGTCCCTTTGACTCGTTGTGTAAAACATTTGTCCTTGTTAATTAATCCTCGTGACTCGTTGTGAACCATTTGTCCTTGTTCATTAGTCATTGTGACACGTTTTGTAAATCATTTGTTCTAGTTCATTAGTCATTGTGACTCGTTGTGTGAATTATTTGTCTTAGTTCATTATTCATTATGACTCGTTGTGTGAACCATTTATCCTTGTCCATTAGTCCCTTTAAGTCGTGTAAATCATTTGTCCTTGTTAATTAGTCCTTGTGACTCCTTGTGTGAACCATTTGTCCTTGTTCATTCGTCCTTGTGACTCATTGTGAACCATTTGTTCTTGTTCATTAGTCATTTTGACTTGTTGTGTAAATCATTTGTTATAGATCATTAGTCCTTATGACTCGTTGTGTGAACCATTTGTTCTTGTTCATTAGTCCTTGTGACTCATTGTGTGAACCATTTGTTCTTTTTCATTAGTCCTTTTGACTCGTTGTGTGAATCATTTGTCCTTGTTCATTAGTCCTTGTGATTCATTGTGTGAACCATTTGTCCTTGTTCATTAGTCATTGAAACTCCTTGTATGAATCATTTGTTCTAGTTCATTAGTCATTGTGACTCGTTGTGTGAATCATTTGTCCTTGTTAATTATTCCTTCTGACTCGTTGTGTGAACCATTTGTCCTAGGTCATTATTCATTATTACTCGTTGTGTGAATTATTTGTCCTTGTTCATTAGTCCCTTTGACTCGTTGTGTAAAACATTTGTCCTTGTTAATTAATCCTCGTGACTCGTTGTGAACCATTTGTCCTTGTTCATTAGTCATTGTGACTTGTTTTGTAAATCATTTGTTCTAGTTCATTAGTCATTGTGACTCGTTGTGTGAATCATTTGTCATAGTTCATTATTCATTATGACTCGTTGTGTGAATCATTTGTCCTTGTCCCCATTAGTCCCTTTGACTCGTTGTGTAAATCATTTGTCCCCATTAATTAGTCCTTGTGACTCCTTGTGTGAACCATTAGTCCTTGTTCATTAGTCATTGTGATTCGTTATGTAAATCATTTGTTCTAGTTCATTAGTCATTGTGACTCGTTGTGTGAATCATTTGATTTAGTTCATTATTCATTATGACTCGTTGTGTGAATCATTTGTCCTTGTCCATTAGTTCCTTTGACTCGTTGTGTAAATCATTTATCCTTGTTAATTAGTCCTTGTGTGAACCATTTGTCCTTATTCATTCGTCCTTGTGACTCGTTGTGAACCATTTGTCCTTGTTCATTTGTCATTGTGACTCGTTGTGTAAATCATTTGTTCTAGTTCATTAGTCATTGTGACTCGTTGTGTGAATCATTTGTCCTTGTTAATTATTCCTTGTGACTCGTTGTGTGAACCATTTGTCCTTGTTCATTAGTCATTGAAACTCCTTGTATGAATCATTTGTTCTAGTTCATTAGTCATTGTGACTCGTTGTGTGAATCATTTGTCCTTGTTAATTATTCCTTCTGACTCGTTGTGTGAACCATTTTTCCTAGTTCATTAATCATTATGACTCGTTGTGTGAATTATATGTCTTTGTTCATTAGTCCCTTTGACTCGTTGTGTAAAACATTTGTCCTTGTTAATTAATCCTTGTGACTCGTTGTGAACCATTTGTCCTTGTTCATTAGTCATTGTGACTCGTTTTGTAAATCATTTGTTCTAGTTCATTAGTCATTGTAACTCGTTGTGTGAATCATTTGTCTTAGTTCATTATTCATTATGACTCGTTGTGTGAATCATTTGTCCTTGTCCCCATTAGTCCCTTTGACTCGTTGTGTAAATCATTTGTCCCTGTTAATTAGTCCTTGTGACTCCTTGTGTGAACCATTAGTCCTTGTTCATTAGTCATTGTGATTCGTTATGTAAATCATTTGTTCTAGTTCATTAGTCATTGTGACTCGTTGTGTGAATCATTTGATTTAGTTCATTATTCATTATGACTCGTTGTGTGAATCATTTGTCCTTGTCCATTAGTTCCTTTGACTCGTTGTGTAAATCATTTATCCTTGTTAATTAGTCCTTCAGAACCATTTGTCCTTGTTCATTCGTCCTTGTGACTCGTTTTGAACCATTTGTCCTTGTTCATTTGTCATTGTGACTCGTTGTGTAAATCATTTGTTCTAGTTCATTAGTCATTGTGACTCGTTGTGTGAATCATTTGTCCTTGTTAATTATTCCTTGTGACTCGTTGTGTGAACCATTTGTCCTTGTTCATTAGTCATTGAAACTCCTTGTATGAATCATTTGTTCTAGTTCATTAGTCATTGTGACTCGTTGTGTGAATCATTTGTTCTTGTTAATTATTCCTTGTGACTCGTTGTGTGAACCATTTTTCCTAGTTCATTAATCATTATGACTCGTTGTGTGAATTATATGTCTTTGTTCATTAGTCCCTTTGACTCGTTGTGTAAAACATTTGTCCTTGTTAATTAATCCTTGTGACTCGTTGTGAACCATTTATCCTTGTTCATTAGTCATTGTGACTCGTTTTGTAAATCATTTGTTCTAGTTCATTAGTCATTGTAACTCGTTGTGTGAATCATTTGTCCATGTTCATTCGTCCTAGTGACTCATTGTGAACCATTTGTCCTTGTTCATTTGTCATTGTGACTCGTTGTGTAAATCATTTTAT
The DNA here is from genome assembly GCF_048544455.1 of Silene latifolia. Taxonomy (NCBI): domain Eukaryota; kingdom Viridiplantae; phylum Streptophyta; class Magnoliopsida; order Caryophyllales; family Caryophyllaceae; genus Silene; species Silene latifolia. The sequence goes on along the minus strand of NW_027413131.1, from coordinate 35,396 downwards.
CTAGTTCATTAGTCATTGTGACTCGTTATGCAATTATTTGTCCTTGTTCATTAGTCCCTTTGACTCGTTGTGTAAAACATTTGTCCTTGTTAATTAATCCTCGTGACTCGTTGTGAACCATTTGTCCTTGTTCATTAGTCATTGTGACACGTTTTGTAAATCATTTGTTCTAGTTCATTAGTCATTGTGACTCGTTGTGTGAATTATTTGTCTTAGTTCATTATTCATTATGACTCGTTGTGTGAACCATTTATCCTTGTCCATTAGTCCCTTTAAGTCGTGTAAATCATTTGTCCTTGTTAATTAGTCCTTGTGACTCCTTGTGTGAACCATTTGTCCTTGTTCATTCGTCCTTGTGACTCATTGTGAACCATTTGTTCTTGTTCATTAGTCATTTTGACTTGTTGTGTAAATCATTTGTTATAGATCATTAGTCCTTATGACTCGTTGTGTGAACCATTTGTTCTTGTTCATTAGTCCTTGTGACTCATTGTGTGAACCATTTGTTCTTTTTCATTAGTCCTTTTGACTCGTTGTGTGAATCATTTGTCCTTGTTCATTAGTCCTTGTGATTCATTGTGTGAACCATTTGTCCTTGTTCATTAGTCATTGAAACTCCTTGTATGAATCATTTGTTCTAGTTCATTAGTCATTGTGACTCGTTGTGTGAATCATTTGTCCTTGTTAATTATTCCTTCTGACTCGTTGTGTGAACCATTTGTCCTAGGTCATTATTCATTATTACTCGTTGTGTGAATTATTTGTCCTTGTTCATTAGTCCCTTTGACTCGTTGTGTAAAACATTTGTCCTTGTTAATTAATCCTCGTGACTCGTTGTGAACCATTTGTCCTTGTTCATTAGTCATTGTGACTTGTTTTGTAAATCATTTGTTCTAGTTCATTAGTCATTGTGACTCGTTGTGTGAATCATTTGTCATAGTTCATTATTCATTATGACTCGTTGTGTGAATCATTTGTCCTTGTCCCCATTAGTCCCTTTGACTCGTTGTGTAAATCATTTGTCCCTGTTAATTAGTCCTTGTGACTCCTTGTGTGAACCATTAGTCCTTGTTCATTAGTCATTGTGATTCGTTATGTAAATCATTTGTTCTAGTTCATTAGTCATTGTGACTCGTTGTGTGAATCATTTGATTTAGTTCATTATTCATTATGACTCGTTGTGTGAATCATTTGTCCTTGTCGATTAGTTCCTTTGACTCGTTGTGTAAATCATTTATCCTTGTTAATTAGTCCTTGTGTGAACCATTTGTCCTTATTCATTCGTCCTTGTGACTCGTTGTGAACCATTTGTCCTTGTTCATTTGTCATTGTGACTCGTTGTGTAAATCATTTGTTCTAGTTCATTAGTCATTGTGACTCGTTGTGTGAATCATTTGTCATTGTTAATTATTCCTTGTGACTCGTTGTGTGAACCATTTGTCCTTGTTCATTAGTCATTGAAACTCCTTGTATGAATCATTTGTTCTAGTTCATTAGTGATGCAGGAGCATTGATGGAAACTGAAAATGAAGTGCTACTTAGTCGAAATGCAACTCATTTGGTCGAAGGCTTCAAGATTGGGTCAAGTTATTTGACGATGCTCACTTGGGTGGATAAAGGCCCGTATACACGGTTAATCCAAACCGTGTAGATTACTAGCTGGTCCGAATTATTAGTATTATTTAGCTAATTAATCTATTACAAATAAAATTAGGAAAGCCTATAATTTCCTAATCCTAGCTGAAGTCTTAGTTTCTTTTTTTCAGATTAATTGTTTCCTAATTAGTTAAGGAAACTAGTTGCTTGTTGTCCAAGTATGATTAGGTTTTAGGTTACTATAAATTAAAGCCTTGTAACCTAATAATATTCAGATTACAGATTACCAATAAAACTTCCAGTTTTATGCTTATTCGTCATTCTTGCGAGATACACGAACCCTACCTTGCGAGGTTGCCTTTGAGTGATTCGAGTGATTGCCTTGCGAGGTATTGATCAAGATTCACCTATCTATCTTGTTCCTTAATCAATTCTAACGTTTTACCTTCTTTACCTATTTAATTCGCTGTTTTTACATCAATTCTACTACGATTACAACAATTCACAGATATTTTCTAACCTACAGAATTCGTTTAAAACAGACTAATTCTGTATCAAAGTGGTTACCAGAGCTTAGGTTTTCGATTTATTGCTTAATAAATCAGTCTTGGGAGAAGATGGTGAATGGAGAAGGAGATAAACCATGGAAGGAAGACATGGATGCAATTAGGGCGAGATTGGCCGATTTCTTACGTAGTGAAGAGCATAGCTACGGATTTAGCCGAAAAAAGAAGAAGAAATTGAACGGGTCGAGTCGACACGAATCAATCAAGATGACGGACAGCCAAAATCAAACAAAAAAAGGAATGATGATGATAGAGGCCTGAAACTCGACATTCCCGAGTTTAACGGAGATGGAGATGCTGAAAAATTCTTGGATTGGATTCGTCAAGCAGAGAGGATCTTTGAGTACAAAAATTATGATGAAAACAAGCAATTCAAGGTGGCTACCTTAAAATTAACCAAGTACGCATCTTTGTGGTACGAAAACATGAAGAGGCAGCGTAAGAAGGATAGGAAGCCAAAAATTGAAACATGGGAGAAACTCAAGAAACACCTCACAAAGAGATTCCTTCCTAGAGACTATGAACAGGACAATTATCTGAAATTAACATCTCTCACACAAGAGAGTTCGAGTGTCTCTGATTACATAAATGAGTTTGAGAAGATGAGTATCGTATGTGATCTAGAGGAAAAGCAAGAGTTGAGGACAAAGACGATTCATTCGTGGCCTTAATTCTAATTTGGCGCAAAGGGTGGAAATTCAACATTATGACAACTTTGATGATGCTTGCAGATTGGCTCTTAAATTTGAGAAGCAGGATAAGAGCAAGAAGTCTTATACTCGTGATTATGCAAAGAATTCGAGCACATACTCGAAATCAGCAGCTACCACATCTAGTAGCAAGGAACCACGACTGGAGGATCCTAAAGATAAGGGAAAAGGCACGGTAGTGGAAGCTAAGGAGACACGGTTGAGGCGTTGCTTCAAGTGCCAGGGATATGGGCACATTGCCAATGAATGTCCGCAAAGAAAGCTCGACAATTCAAGAACTCGGTTAACTTAATTCCAAATTTCGTTGTTCCGAATCGAATCGGAACCTATTGAGGTCGAAGATGAGAGTGGTGGGGAAGAAGTACATGAGGTGGAGCCTTACAAAGGACGAGGAGAAAGGAGTGTTGGTGCTTAGAAGCCTCCACACCGAGGTCGCTCAAATCGAGCACGAGCAAAGGGAGCAATTGTTTCATTCCCGTTGTAAGGTAAAATGTGCCGATTTGCACTCTTATTATTGATAGTGGCTCTTGTACCAATGTTATAGCTAAGGATGTTGTTGCTAAACTGAAATTGCCTACTAAGAACCATCCTAAACCGTATAAACTGCATTGGCTTGATGGGAATAATGGGGTCATGGTAAAGAAACAAGCGTTAATTTCTTTGCAATTGGGACCGTATAAAGATGAGATATTATGTGACGTAATCCCGATGAATGCCTGCCATATTTTGCTGGGTAGACCGTGGCAATATGATAGGAAGGTGGAACATGACGGACGAAGTAATGTCTATGTTGTTTCTAAAGGGAAAGCTAAGTATCATTTGAAACCATTGTCGCCAACCAAATATAACAAACCTATTGCAAAAGACAGTTTGTTTTTGGATGCTAATGAGGCCGAGGAGGTTGTAGCGAGAGGGGAACCAGATACCTACACCTCTTGGTTGTTCGAGAGGTGGAAAAAATGGAGAGTAATGATGCGAGGATTCGGGAGTTATTAGTTGAGTTCGGTGATGTGTTTCCCGACGAGTTACCCGATGGGTTACCACCGAAGAGAGGGATTGAGCACCAAATTGACTTACTTCCAGGGGCTGCATTACCTAATAAACCAGCCTATCGATGTAATCCCGAAGAGGCTAAGGAATTACAGAGACAAGTGCAAGAACTGATAGATAGAGGTTATGTGAAAGAAAGCTTAAGCCCGTGTCTTTGTACCGACTCTTTTTGGTACCGAAAAGGAGGGAACTTGGCGAATGTGTATAGATAGCAGAGCCGTGAATAACATCACTATTAAATACCGTTTTCCTATGCCAAGACTTGATGATATGCTAGATGAACTTTCTGGTTCATGTGTGTTTTCTAAACTGGATTTGAGGAGTGGATACCACCAAATGCGGATTCGTGAAGGGGATGAGTGGAAGACAAATACGTTCAAAACGAAACAGGGGTTGTATGAGTGGCTTGTGATGCCGTTTGGATTATGTAATGCACCTAGTTCGTTTATGAGACTCATGAATGAAGTGTTAAGGCCGTTCCTTAACAAGTTTGTTGTTGTCTATCTGGATGACATTCTCATCTATAGCAAGAGTGAAGAAGAGCACAAGCTCCATCTTAGAGTCAGTATTTGAAGTCATGAGAACGCAGAAGCTGTATGGTAAGCTCGAAAAGTGCACTTTTATGGTGTCAAGTGTTGTTTTTCTTGGTTACATTGTAGGAAAAGAAGGAGTAAGCATGGACCCATCCAAGGTCGAAGCTATTCAAGCTTGGCCAGTGCCTAAATCCACGACTGAAGTCCGTAGTTTTCATGGTTTGGCATCATTTTATAGGCGTTTTATCCAGGGGTTTAGCTCAATTATGGCTCCAATTACCGAGCTAACCAAGAAGGGGGAGTTTGTTTGGACTCCGAGTGCTCAAAAGGCATTTGAAGAAGTGAAGAAAAGGTTGTGTTCTGGACCTGTTTTGGCGCTGCCCAACTTTGAGAAATTATTTGAAGTCGAGTGTGATGCAAGTGGCGTTGGGATTGGTGCCGTGTTGATCCAAGAGAAACGACCCATTGCTTATTTCAAAGAGAAACTTGGAGGTGCAAGGCTGAACTATTCAACCTATGACAAAGAGTTTTATGCCATTGTACGAGCATTGGAGCATTGGAGTCATTATTTGCGTCCGAAACCATTCGTGCTACATTCTGATCACGAAGCTCTTAAACATATTCATGGACAGCAAAAATTGAACATAAGGCACGCGAAGTGGGTCGAGTTTTTACAGTCATTCACGTTTTCATCCAAGTACAAAACAGGTAATTCTAATATTGTAGCTGATGCATTATCTAGAAGACACTGTTTGTTGGTTGAATTAGATGCAAGGTTGTTGGGTTTTGAGCATATTAAAGAGTTATACAAGGCTGACCCGGCATTTGCTAAAGAGGTGATTGAACCTCTCGGACTTTATACAATGCAAGACGGATTTTTGTTTAAGGGAAATCGCCTTTGCATTCCACAAGGGTCAATTCAGGAGTTGATTATTAGAGAAGCTCACGGAGGAGCTTTGGCTGGTCATTTCGGTTCGAACAAGACTTATGACATTGTAAGTGAACATTTCTATTGGCCCAAGATGAGTAAGGATGTCCAAGAAATTGTGGGCAAGTGCGTTGTGTGTCGAAAGCAAAGAGTTCGTTTGTCAAAGGGTCAGACACGCCTTTACTCGTGCCAAAACAGCCTTGGAGCGAAGTGAGCATGGATTTCATACTTGGTTTGCCGAGAACACAAAGGGGTAAAGACTCGATCATGGTTGTTGTTGATCGGTTTTCAAAGATGGCTCATTTTATTCCTTGTCACAAGACGGATGATGCTACGAATGTTGCTGATTTGTACTATAAGGAGGTAGTCCGTTTACATGGTATTCCCCTTACTATTGTCTCAGACCGTGATGTGAAGTTCCTTAGTTATTTTTGGAAGACTTTATGGCGTTTGATGGGTACAAAGTTGCTGTTCAGTACTTCGCACCACCCTCAAACAGATGGGCAAACGGAGGTCACTAATCGTACCTTGGGAAGTTTATTGCGTGGCCTAGTGAGCAAGACTACGAAGGATTGGGATACTAAACTTGCACATGCTGAATTTGCGTATAACCGGACTCCATCAGTGACTACAGGGCGTGCTCCATTCGAAATTGTGTATGGCATTAATCCGTTTTTGCCTATTGATCTAGTTCCAATTCCGAAGAAAGACCTTATGAGCTTTGAAGCAAAGGAGAGGCAGGCTACCTTTCTGAGGACTTGTGAACAAGTGAGAGCCCAAATTGAGAAATCGAATGCTAAATACAAAGAGAAAGCCAATAAGCATCGAAAACAAATGTGTTCAAAGTAGGGGATCTCGTGTGGCTTCATTTAAGGAAGGAGCGTTTTCCAAACTAAGCGAAAGAACAAGTTGATGCCGCGAGCAGATGGCCCATTCAAGGTCATAGATTGCTATGGTTCGAATGCTTACAAGTTGGAATTACCAAGTGAGTACGGTGGTGTGAGTGCAACGTTTAATGTTGGTGACCTGTCCCCATATCTCGACGACGACAATTTGAGGTCAAATTCTCAAAAAGAGGGAGAGAATGATGCAGGAGCATTGATGGAAACTGAAAATGAAGTGCTACTTAGTCGAAATGCAACTCATTTGGTCGAAGGCTTCAAGATTGGGTCAAGTTATTTGACGATGCTCACTTGGTGGATAAAGGCCCGTATACACGGTTAATCCAAACCGTGTAGATTACTAGCTGGTCCGAATTATTAGTATTATTTAGCTAATTAATCTATTACAAATAAAATTAGGAAAGCCTATAATTTCCTAATCCTAGCTGAAGTCTTAGTTTCTTTTTTTCAGATTAATTGTTTCCTAATTAGTTAAGGAAACTAGTTGCTTGTTGTCCAAGTATGATTAGGTTTTAGGTTACTATAAATTAAAGCCTTGTAACCTAATAATATTCAGATTACAGATTACCAATAAAACTTCCAGTTTTATGCTTATTCGTCATTCTTGCGAGATACACGAACCCTACCTTGCGAGGTTGCCTTTGAGTGATTCGAGTGATTGCCTTGCGAGGTGCTGATCAAGATTCACCTATCTATCTTGTTCCTTAATCAATTCTAACGTTTTACCTTCTGTTTACCTATTTAATTCGCTGTTTTTACATCAATTCTACGGTCAGATTACAACAATTCCGCTGCATATTTTCTAACCTACAGAATTCGTTTAAAACAGACTAATTCTGTATCAATTAGTCATTGTGACTCGTTGTGTGAATCATTTGTCCTTGTTAATTATTCCTTGTGACTCGTTGTGTGAACCATTTTTCCTAGTTCATTAATCATTATGACTCGTTGTGTGAATTATATGTCTTTGTTCATTAGTCCCTTTGACTCGTTGTGTAAAACATTTGTCCTAGTTAATTAATCCTTGTGACTCGTGAACCATTTGTCCTTGTTCATTAGTCATTGTGACTCGTTTTGTAAATCATTTGTTCTAGTTCATTAGTCATTGTAACTCGTTGTGTGAATCATTTGTCTTAGTTCATTATTCATTATGACTCGTTGTGTGAATCATTTGTCCTTGTCCCCATTAGTCCCTTTGACTCGTTGTGTAAATCATTTGTCCCTGTTAATTAGTCCTTGTGACTCCTTGTGTGAACCATTAGTCCTTGTTCATTAGTCATTGTGATTCGTTATGTAAATCATTTGTTCTAGTTCATTAGTCATTGTGACTCGTTGTGTGAATCATTTGATTTAGTTCATTATTCATTATGACTCGTTGTGTGAATCATTTGTCCTTGTCCATTAGTTCCTTTGACTCGTTGTGTAAATCATTTATCCTTGTTAATTAGTCCTTCTGTGAACCATTTGTCCTTGTTCATTCGTCCTTGTGACTCGTTTTGAACCATTTGTCCTTGTTCATTTGTCATTGTGACTCGTTGTGTAAATCATTTGTTCTAGTTCATTAGTCATTGTGACTCGTTTTGTGAATCATTTGTCCTTGTTAATTATTCCTTGTGACTCGTTGTGTGAACCATTTGTCCTTGTTCATTAGTCATTGAAACTCCTTGTATGAATCATTTGTTCTAGTTCATTAGTCATTGTGACTCGTTGTGTGAATCATTTGTTCTTGTTAATTATTCCTTGTGACTCGTTGTGTGAACCATTTTTCCTAGTTCATTAATCATTATGACTCGTTGTGTGAATTATATGTCTTTGTTCATTAGTCCCTTTGACTCGTTGTGTAAAACATTTGTCCTTGTTAATTAATCCTTGTGACTCGTTGTGAACCATTTGTCCTTGTTCATTAGTCATTGTGACTCGTTTTGTAAATCATTTGTTCTAGTTCATTAGTCATTGTAACTCGTTGTGTGAATCATTTGTCTTAGTTCATTATTCATTATGACTCGTTGTGTGAATCATTTGTCCTTGTCCATTAGTCCCTTTGACTCGTTGTGAATTTGTTCTTTTTCATTAGTCCTTGTGACTCGTTGTGTGAATCATTTGTCCTTGTTCATTAGTCCTTGTGATTCGTTGTGTGAACCATTTGTCCTTGTTCATTAGTCATTGAAACTCCTTGTGTGAATCATTTGTTCTAGTTTATTAGTCATTGTGACTCGTTGTGTAAATCATTTGTCCTAGTTCATTATTCATTATGACTCGTTGTGTGAATTATTTGTCCTTGTTCATTAGTCCCTTTGACTCGTTGTGTAAAGCATTTGTCCTTGTTAATTAGTCCTTGTGATTCGTTGTGTGAACCATTTGTCCTTGTTCATTAGTCATTGAAACTCCTTGAAAGAATCAATTGTTCTAGTTCATTAGTCATTGTGACTCGTTGTGTGAATCATTTGTCCTTGTTAATTATCCCTTATGACTCATTGTGTGAACCATTTGTCCTAGTTCAGTATTCATTATGACTCGTTGTGTGAATTATTTGTCCTTGTTTATTAGTCCCATTGACTCGTTGTGTAAAGCATTTGTCCTTGTTAATTAGTCCTTGTGATTCGTTGTGTGAACCATTTGTCCTTGTTCATTAGTCATTGAAACTCCTAGTATCAATCATTTGTTCTAGTTCATTAGTCATTGTGACTCGTTGTGTGAATTATTTGTCCTTATTCATTAGTCCCTTTGACTCGTTGTGTAAAACATTTGTCCTTGTTAATTAATCCTCGTGACTCGTTGTGAACCATTTGTCCTTGTTCATTAGTCATTGTGACTCGTTTTGTAAATCATTTGTTCTAGTTCATTAGTCATTGTGACTCGTTGTGTGAATCATTTGTCTTAGTTCAATATTCATTATGACTCGTTGTGTGAACCATTTGTCCTTGTCCATTAGTCCCTTTGACTCGTTGTGTAAATCATTTGTCCTTGTTAATTAGTCCTTGTGACTCCTTGTGTGAACCATTTGTCCTTGTTCATTCGTCCTTGTGACTCATTGTGAACCATTTGTCCTTGTTCATTAGACATTTTGACTTGTTGTGTAAATCATTTGTTATAGATCATTAGTCCTTATGACTCGTTGTGTGAACCATTTGTTCTTGTTCATTAGTCCTTGTGACTCATTGTGTGAACTATTTGTTCTTTTTCATTAGTCCTTGTGACTCGTTGTGTGAATCATTTGTCCTTGTTCATTAGTCCTTGTGATTCATTGTGTGAACCATTTGTCCTTGTTCATTAGTCATTGAAACTCCTTGTATGAATCATTTGTTCTAGTTCATTAGTCATTGTGACTCGTTGTGTGAATCATTTGTCCTTGTTAATTATTCCTTCTGACTCGTTGTGTGAACCATTTGTCCTAGGTCATTATTCATTAGTACTCGTTGTGTGAATTATTTGTCCTTGTTCATTAGTCCCTTTGACTCGTTGTGTAAAACATTTGTCCTTGTTAATTAATCCTCGTGACTCGTTGTGAACCATTTGTCCTTGTTCATTAGTCATTGTGACTTGTTTTGTAAATCATTTGTTCTAGTTCATTAGTCATTGTGACTCGTTGTGTGAATCATTTGTCATAGTTCATTATTCATTATGACTCGTTGTGTGAATCATTTGTCCTTGTCCCCATTAGTCCCTTTGACTCGTTGTGTAAATCATTTGTCCTTGTTAATTAGTCCTTGTGACTCCTTGTGTGAACCATTTGTCCTTGTTCATTAGTCCTTGTGACTCGTTGTGAACCATTTGTCCTTGTTCATTAGTCATTGTGACTCGTTGTGTAAATCATTTGTTGTAGTTCATTAGTCCTTGTGACTCGTTGTGTGAACCATTTGTTCTTCTTCATTAGTCCTTGTGACTCGTTGTGTGAACCATTTGCTCTTTTTCATTAGTTCTTGTGACTCGTTGTGTGAATCATTTGTCCTTATTAATTAGTCCTTGTAATTCATTGTGTGAACCATTTGTCCTTGTTCATTAGTCATTGAAACTCCTTTTATGAATCACTTGTTCTAGTTCATTAGTCATTGTGACTCATTGTGTGAATCATTTGTCCTTGTTAATTATTCCTTGTGACTCGTTGTGTGAACCATTTGTCCAAGTTCATTATTCATTATGACTCGTTGTGTGAATTATTTGTCCTTGTTCATTAGTCCCTTTGACTCGTTGTGTAAAATATTTGTCCTTGTTAATTAATCATTGTGACTCGTTATGAACCATTTGTCCTTGTTCATTAGTCATTGTGACTCGTTTTGTAAATCATTTGTTCTAGTTCATTAGTCATTGTAACTCGTTGTGTGAATCATTTATCTTAGTTCATTATTCATTATGACTCGTTGTGTGAATCATTTGTCCTTGTCCATTAGTCCCTTTGACTCGTTGTGTAAATCATTTGTCCTTGTTAATTAGTCCTTGTGACTCCTTGTGTGAACCATTTGTCCTTGTTCATTAGTCATTGAAACTCCTTTTATGAATCACTTGTTCTAGTTCATTAGTCATTGTGACTCATTGTGTGAATCATTTGTCCTTGTTAATTATCCCTTATGACTCATTGTGTGAACCATTTGTCCTAGTTCAGTATTCATTATGACTCGTTGTGTGAATTATTTGTCCTTGTTTATTAGTCCCATTGACTCGTTGTGTAAAGCATTTGTCCTTGTTAATTAGTCCTTGTGATTCGTTGTGTGAACCATTTGTCCTTGTTCATTAGTCATTGAAACTCCTAGTATCAATCATTTGTTCTAGTTCATTAGTCATTGTGACTCGTTGTGTGAATTATTTGTCCTTATTCATTAGTCCCTTTGACTCGTTGTGTAAAACATTTGTCCTTGTTAATTAATCCTCGTGACTCGTTGTGAACCATTTGTCCTTGTTCATTAGTCATTGTGACTCGTTTTGTAAATCATTTGTTCTAGTTCATTAGTCATTGTGACTCGTTGTGTGAATCATTTGTCTTAGTTCAATATTCATTATGACTCGTTGTGTGAACCATTTGTCCTTGTCCATTAGTCCCTTTGACTCGTTGTGTAAATCATTTGTCCTTGTTAATTAGTCCTTGTGACTCCTTGTGTGAACCATTTGTCCTTGTTCATTCGTCCTTGTGACTCATTGTGAACCATTTGTCCTTGTTCATTAGACATTTTGACTTGTTGTGTAAATCATTTGTTATAGATCATTAGTCCTTATGACTCGTTGTGTGAACCATTTGTTCTTGTTCATTAGTCCTTGTGACTCATTGTGTGAACTATTTGTTCTTTTTCATTAGTCCTTGTGACTCGTTGTGTGAATCATTTGTCCTTGTTCATTAGTCCTTGTGATTCATTGTGTGAACCATTTGTCCTTGTTCATTAGTCATTGAAACTCCTTGTATGAATCATTTGTTCTAGTTCATTAGTCATTGTGACTCGTTGTGTGAATCATTTGTCCTTGTTAATTATTCCTTCTGACTCGTTGTGTGAACCATTTGTCCTAGGTCATTATTCATTAGTACTCGTTGTGTGAATTATTTGTCCTTGTTCATTAGTCCCTTTGACTCGTTGTGTAAAACATTTGTCCTTGTTAATTAATCCTCGTGACTCGTTGTGAACCATTTGTCCTTGTTCATTAGTCATTGTGACTTGTTTTGTAAATCATTTGTTCTAGTTCATTAGTCATTGTGACTCGTTGTGTGAATCATTTGTCATAGTTCATTATTCATTATGACTCGTTGTGTGAATCATTTGTCCTTGTCCCCATTAGTCCCTTTGACTCGTTGTGTAAATCATTTGTCCCTGTTAATTAGTCCTTGTGACTCCTTGTGTGAACCATTTGTCCTTGTTCATTAGTCCTTGTGACTCGTTGTGAACCATTTGTCCTTGTTCATTAGTCATTGTGACTCGTTGTGTAAATCATTTGTTGTAGTTCATTAGTCCTTGTGACTCGTTGTGTGAACCAGTTGTTCTTCTTCATTAGTCCTTGTGACTCGTTGTGTGAACCATTTGCTCTTTTTCATTAGTTCTTGTGACTCGTTGTGTGAATCATTTGTCCTTATTAATTAGTCCTTGTAATTCATTGTGTGAACCATTTGTCCTTGTTCATTAGTCATTGAAACTCCTTTTATGAATCACTTGTTCTAGTTCATTAGTCATTGTGACTCATTGTGTGAATCATTTGTCCTTGTTAATTATTCCTTGTGACTCGTTGTGTGAACCATTTGTCCAAGTTCATTATTCATTATGACTCGTTGTGTGAATTATTTGTCCTTGTTCATTAGTCCCTTTGACTCGTTGTGTAAAATATTTGTCCTTGTTAATTAATCATTGTGACTCGTTATGAACCATTTGTCCTTGTTCATTAGTCATTGTGACTCGTTTTGTAAATCATTTGTTCTAGTTCATTAGTCATTGTAACTCGTTGTGTGAATCATTTATCTTAGTTCATTATTCATTATGACTCGTTGTGTGAATCATTTGTCCTTGTCCATTAGTCCCTTTGACTCGTTGTGTAAATCATTTGTCCTTGTTAATTAGTCCTTGTGACTCCTTGTGTGAACCATTTGTCCTTGTTCATTAGTCATTGAAACTCCTTTTATGAATCACTTGTTCTAGTTCATTAGTCATTGTGACTCATTGTGTGAATCATTTGTCCTTGTTAATTATTCCTTGTGACTCGTTGTGTGAACCATTTGTCCTAGTTCATTATTCATTATGACTCGTTGTGTGAATTATTTGTCCTTGTTCATTAGTCCCTTTGACTCGTTGTGTAAAACATTTGTCCTTGTTAATTAATCCTCGTGACTCGTTGTGAACCATTTGTTCTTGTTCATTAGTCATTGTGACTTGTTTTGTAAATCATTTGTTCTAGTTCATTAGTTATTGTGACTCGTTGTGTGAATCATTTGTCATAGTTCATTATTTATTATAACTCGTTGTGTGAATCATTTGTCCTTGTCCATTAGTCCCTTTGACTCGTTGTGTCAATCATTTGTCCTTGTTAATTAGTCCTTGTGACTCCTTGTGTGAACCATTTGTCCTTGTTCATTAGTCCTTGAGACTCGTTGTGAACCATTTGTCCTTGTTCATTAGTCATTGTGACTCCTTGTGTAAATCATTTGTTCTAGTTCATTAGTCCTTGTGACTCGTTGTGTGAACCAGTTGTTCTTCTTCATTAGTCCTTGTGACTCGTTGTGTGAACCATTTGCTCTTTTTCATTAGTTCTTGTGACTCGTTACGTGAATCATTTGTCCTTATTAATTAGTCCTTGTAATTCATTGTGTGAACCATTTGTCCTTGTTCATTAGTCATTGAAACTCCTTTTATGAATCACTTGTTCTAGTTCATTAGTCATTGTGACTCATTGTGTGAATCATTTGTCCTTGTTAATTATTCCTTGTGACTCGTTGTGTGAACCATTTGTCCAAGTTCATTATTCATTATGACTCGTTGTGTGAATTATTTGTCCTTGTTAATTAATCCTCGTGACTCGTTGTGAACCATTTGTCCTTGTTCATTAGTCATTGTGACTTGTTTTGTAAATCATTTGTTCTAGTTCATTAGTCATTGTGACTCGTTGTGTGAATCATTTGTCATAGTTCATTATTCATTATGACTCGTTGTGTGAATCATTTGTCCTTGTCCCCATTAGTCCCTTTGACTCGTTGTGTAAATCATTTGTCCCTGTTAATTAGTCCTTGTGACTCCTTGTGTGAACCATTTGTCCTTGTTCATTAGTCCTTGTGACTCGTTGTGAACCATTTGTCCTTGTTCATTAGTCATTGTGACTCGTTGTGTAAATCATTTGTTGTAGTTCATTAGTCCTTGTGACTCGTTGTGTGAACCAGTTGTTCTTCTTCATTAGTCCTTGTGACTCGTTGTGTGAACCATTTGCTCTTTTTCATTAGTTCTTGTGACTCGTTGTGTGAATCATTTGTCCTTATTAATTAGTCCTTGTAATTCATTGTGTGAACCATTTGTCCTTGTTCATTAGTCATTGAAACTCCTTTTATGAATCACTTGTTCTAGTTCATTAGTCATTGTGACTCATTGTGTGAATCATTTGTCCTTGTTAATTATTCCTTGTGACTCGTTGTGTGAACCATTTGTCCAAGTTCATTATTCATTATGACTCGTTGTGTGAATTATTTGTCCTTGTTCATTAGTCCCTTTGACTCGTTGTGTAAAATATTTGTCCTTGTTAATTAATCATTGTGACTCGTTATGAACCATTTGTCCTTGTTCATTAGTCATTGTGACTCGTTTTGTAAATCATTTGTTCTAGTTCATTAGTCATTGTAACTCGTTGTGTGAATCATTTATCTTAGTTCATTATTCATTATGACTCGTTGTGTGAATCATTTGTCCTTGTCCATTAGTCCCTTTGACTCGTTGTGTAAATCATTTGTCCTTGTTAATTAGTCCTTGTGACTCCTTGTGTGAACCATTTGTCCTTGTTCATTAGTCATTGAAACTCCTTTTATGAATCACTTGTTCTAGTTCATTAGTCATTGTGACTCATTGTGTGAATCATTTGTCCTTGTTAATTATTCCTTGTGACTCGTTGTGTGAACCATTTGTCCTAGTTCATTATTCATTATGACTCGTTGTGTGAATTATTTGTCCTTGTTCATTAGTCCCTTTGACTCGTTGTGTAAAACATTTGTCCTTGTTAATTAATCCTCGTGACTCGTTGTGAACCATTTGTTCTTGTTCATTAGTCATTGTGACTTGTTTTGTAAATCATTTGTTCTAGTTCATTAGTTATTGTGACTCGTTGTGTGAATCATTTGTCATAGTTCATTATTTATTATAACTCGTTGTGTGAATCATTTGTCCTTGTCCATTAGTCCCTTTGACTCGTTGTGTCAATCATTTGTCCTTGTTAATTAGTCCTTGTGACTCCTTGTGTGAACCATTTGTCCTTGTTCATTAGTCCTTGAGACTCGTTGTGAACCATTTGTCCTTGTTCATTAGTCATTGTGACTCCTTGTGTAAATCATTTGTTCTAGTTCATTAGTCCTTGTGACTCGTTGTGTGAACCAGTTGTTCTTCTTCATTAGTCCTTGTGACTCGTTGTGTGAACCATTTGCTCTTTTTCATTAGTTCTTGTGACTCGTTACGTGAATCATTTGTCCTTATTAATTAGTCCTTGTAATTCATTGTGTGAACCATTTGTCCTTGTTCATTAGTCATTGAAACTCCTTTTATGAATCACTTGTTCTAGTTCATTAGTCATTGTGACTCATTGTGTGAATCATTTGTCCTTGTTAATTATTCCTTGTGACTCGTTGTGTGAACCATTTGTCCAAGTTCATTATTCATTATGACTCGTTGTGTGAATTATTTGTCCTTGTTCATTAGTCCCTTTGACTCGTTGTCTAAAATATTTGTCCTTGTTAATTAATCATTGTGACTCGTTATGAACCATTTGTCCTTGTTCATTAGTCATTGTGACTCGTTTTGTAAATCATTTGTTCTAGTTCATTAGTCATTGTAACTCGTTGTGTGAATCATTTATCTTAGTTCATTATATATTATGACTCGTTGTGTGAATCATTTGTCCTTGTCCATTAGTCCCTTTGACTCGTTGTGTAAATCATTTGTCCTTGTTAATTAGTCCTTGTGACTCCTTGTGTGAACCATTTGTCCTTGTTCATTAGTCATTGAAACTCCTTTTATGAATCACTTGTTCTAGTTCATTAGTCATTGTAACTCATTGTGTGAATCATTTGTCCTTGTTAATTATTCCTTGTGACTCGTTGTGTGAACCATTTGTCCTAGTTCATTATTCATTATGACTCGTTGTGTGAATTATTTGTCCATGTTCATTAGTCCCTTTGACTCGTTGTGTAAAACATTTGTCCTTGTTAATTAATCCTCGTGACTCGTTGTGAACCATTTGTCCTTGTTCATTAGTCATTGTGACTTGTTTTGTAAATCATTTGTTCTAGTTCATTAGTTATTGTGACTCGTTGTGTGAATCATTTGTCATAGTTCATTATTTATTATAACTCGTTGTGTGAATCATTTGTCCTTGTCCATTAGTCCCTTTGACTCGTTGTGTCAATCATTTGTCCTTGTTAATTAGTCCTTGTGACTCCTTGTGTGAACCATTTGTCCTTGTTCATTAGTCCTTGAGACTCGTTGTGAACCATTTGTCCTTGTTCATTAGTCATTGTGACTCCTTCTGTAAATCATTTGTTCTAGTTCATTAGTCCTTGTGACTCGTTGTGTGAACCAGTTGTTCTTCTTCATTAGTCCTTGTGACTCGTTGTGTGAACCATTTGCTCTTTTTCATTAGTTCTTGTGACTCGTTACGTGAATCATTTGTCCTTATTAATTAGTCCTTGTAATTCATTGTGTGAACCATTTGTCCTTGTTCATTAGTCATTGAAACTCCCTTTATGAATCACTTGTTCTAGTTCATTAGTCATTGTGACTCATTGTGTGAATCATTTGTCCTTGTTAATTATTCCTTGTGACTCGTTGTGTGAACCATTTGTCCAAGTTCATTATTCATTATGACTCGTTGTGTGAATTATTTGTCCTTGTTCATTAGTCCCTTTGACTCGTTGTGTAAAATATTTGTCCTTGTTAATTAATCATTGTGACTCGTTATGAACCATTTGTCCTTGTTCATTAGTCATGGTGACTCGTTTTGTAAATCATTTGTTCTAGTTCATTAGTCATTGTAACTCGTTGTGTGAATCATTTATCTTAGTTCATTATATATTATGACTCGTTGTGTGAATCATTTGTCCTTGTCCATTAGTCCCTTTGACTCGTTGTGTAAATCATTTGTCCTTGTTAATTAGTCCTTGTGACTCCTTGTGTGAACCATTTGTCCTTGTTCATTAGTCATTGAAACTCCTTTTATGAATCACTTGTTCTAGTTCATTAGTCATTGTAACTCATTGTGTGAATCATTTGTCCTTGTTAATTATTCCTTGTGACTCGTTGTGTGAACCATTTGTCCTAGTTCATTATTCATTATGACTCGTTGTGTGAATTATTTGTCCATGTTCATTAGTCCCTTTGACTCGTTGTGTAAAACATTTGTCCTTGTTAATTAATCCTCGTGACTCGTTGTGAACCATTTGTCCTTGTTCATTAGTCATTGTGACTTGTTTTGTAAATCATTTGTTCTAGTTCATTAGTTATTGTGACTAGTTGTGTGAATCATTTGTCATAGTTCATTATTCATTATGACTCGTTGTGTGAATCATTTGTCCTTGTCCATTAGTCCCTTTGACTCGTTGTGTCAATCATTTGTCCTTGTTAATTAGTCCTTGTGACTCCTTGTGTGAACCATTTGTCCTTGTTCATTAGTCCTTGAGACTCGTTGTGAACCATTTGTCCTTGTTCATTAGTCATTGTGACTCCTTGTGTAAATCATTTGTTCTAGTTCATTAGTCCTTGTGACTCGTTGTGTGAACCAGTTGTTCTTCTTCATTAGTCCTTGTGACTCGTTGTGTGAACCATTTGCACTTTTTCATTAGTTCTCTTGACTCGTTGTGTTAATCATTTGTCCTTATTAATTAGTCCTTGTAATTCATTGTGTGAACCATTTGTCCTTGTTCATTAGTCATTGAAACTCCTTTTATGAATCACTTGTTCTAGTTCATTAGTCATTGTGACTCATTGTGTGAATCATTTGTCCTTGTTAATTATTCCTTGTGACTCGTTGTGTGAACCATTTGTCCTAGTTCATTATTCATTATGACTCGTTGTGTGAATTATTTGTCCTTCTTCATTAGTCCCTTTGACTCGTTGTGTATAAAATTTGTCCTTGTTAATTAATCATTGTGACTCGTTGTGAACCATTTGTCCTTGTTCATTAGTCATTGTGACTCATTTTGTAAATCATTTGTTCTAGTTCATTAGTCATTGTAACTCGTTGTGTAAATCATTTGTCTTAGTTCATTATTCATTATGACTCGTTGTGTGAATCATTTGTCCTTGTCCATTAGTCCCTTTGACTCGTTGTGTAAATCATTTGTCCTTGTTAATTAGTCCTTGTGACTCCTTGTGTGAACCATTTGTCCTTGTTTAATCTTCCTTGAGACTCTCGTTGAACCATTTGTCCTTGTTCATTAGTCATTGTGACTCGTTGGGTAAATCATTTGTTCTAGTTCATTAGTCCTTATGACTCGTTGTGTGAACCATTTGTTCTTGTTCATTAGTCCCTGTCACTCGTTGTGTGAACAATTTGTTCTTTTTCATTAGTCCTTGTGACTCGTTGTGTGAATCATTTGTCCTTGTGCATTAGTCATTGTGACTCGTTGTGTGAACCATTTGTCCTTGTTCATTAGTCATTGTGACTCCTTGTGTGAATCATTTGTTCTAGTTCATTAGTCATTGTGACTCGTTGTGTGAATCATTTGTCCTAGTTCATTATTCATTATGACTCGTTGTGTTAATTATTTGCCCTTGTTCACTAGTCCCTTTGACTCGTTGTGTAAAGCATTTGTCCTTGTTAATTAGTCCTTGTGATTCGTTGTGTGAACCATTTGTCCTTGTTCATTAGTCATTGGAACTCCTTGTATGAATCATTTGTTCTAGTTCATTAGTCATAGTGACTCGTTGTGTGAATCATTTGTCCTTGTTAATTATTACTTATGACTCGTTGTGTGAACCATTTGTCTTAGTTCATTATTCATTATGCCTCGTTGTGTGAATTATTTGACCTTGTTCATTAGTCCCTTTGACTCGTTGTGTAAAGCATTTGTCCTTGTTAATTAGTCCTTGTGATTCGTTGTGTGAACCATTTGTTCTTGTTCATTAGTCATTGAAACTCCTTGTATGAATCATTAGTTCTAGTTCATTAGTCATTGTGATTCGTTGTGTGAATCATTTGTCCTTGTTAATTATTCTTTGTGACTCGTTGTGTGAACCATATGTCCTAGTTCATTATTCATTATGACTCGTTGTGTGAATTATTTGTCCTTGTTCATTAATCCCTTGTGAATCATTTGTCCTTGTTAATTATTCCTTGTGACTCGTTGTGTGAACCATTTGTCCTAGTTCATTATTCATTATGACTCGTTGTGTGAATTATTTGTCCTTGTTCATTAGTCCCTTTGACTCGTTGTGTAAAATATTTGTCCTTGTTAATTATTCCTTGTGACTCGTTGTGAACCATTTGTCCTTGTTCATTAGTCATTGTGACTCGTTTTGTAAACCATTTGTTCTAGTTCATTAGTCATTGTAACTTGTTGTGTGAATCATTTGTCTTAGTTCATTATTCATTATGACTCGTTGTGTGAATCATTTCTCCTTGTCCATTAGTTCCTTTGACTCGTTGTGTAAATCATTTGTCCTTGTTAATTAGTACTTGTGACTCCTTGTGTGAACCATTTGTCCTTGTTCATTAGTCATTGAAACTCCTTTTATGAATCACTTGTTCTAGTTCATTAGTCATTGTGACTCATTGTGTGAATCATTTGTCCTTGTTAATTATTCCTTGTGACTCGTTGTGTGAACCATTTGTCCTAGTTCATTATTCATTATGACTCGTTGTGTGAATTATTTGTCCATGTTCATTAGTCCCTTTGACTCGTTGTGTAAAACATTTGTCCTTGTTAATTAATCCTCGTGACTCGTTGTGAACCATTTGTCCTTGTTCATTAGTCATTGTGACTTGTTTTGTAAATCATTTGTTCTAGTTCATTAGTTATTGTGACTAGTTGTGTGAATCATTTGTCATAGTTCATTATTCATTATGACTCGTTGTGTGAATCATTTGTCCTTGTCCATTAGTCCCTTTGACTCGTTGTGTCAATCATTTGTCCTTGTTAATTAGTCCTTGTGACTCCTTGTGTGAACCATTTGTCCTTGTTCATTAGTCCTTGAGACTCGTTGTGAACCATTTGTCCTTGTTCATTAGTCATTGTGACTCCTTGTGTAAATCATTTGTTCTAGTTCATTAGTCCTTGTGACTCGTTGTGTGAACCAGTTGTTCTTCTTCATTAGTCCTTGTGACTCGTTGTGTGAACCATTTGCACTTTTTCATTAGTTCTCTTGACTCGTTGTGTTAATCATTTGTCCTTATTAATTAGTCCTTGTAATTCATTGTGTGAACCATTTGTCCTTGTTCATTAGTCATTGAAACTCCTTTTATGAATCACTTGTTCTAGTTCATTAGTCATTGTGACTCATTGTGTGAATCATTTGTCCTTGTTAATTATTCCTTGTGACTCGTTGTGTGAACCATTTGTCCTAGTTCATTATTCATTATGACTCGTTGTGTGAATTATTTGTCCTTCTTCATTAGTCCCTTTGACTCGTTGTGTATAAAATTTGTCCTTGTTAATTAATCATTGTGACTCGTTGTGAACCATTTGTCCTTGTTCATTAGTCATTGTGACTCATTTTGTAAATCATTTGTTCTAGTTCATTAGTCATTGTAACTCGTTGTGTAAATCATTTGTCTTAGTTCATTATTCATTATGACTCGTTGTGTGAATCATTTGTCCTTGTCCATTAGTCCCTTTGACTCGTTGTGTAAATCATTTGTCCTTGTTAATTAGTCCTTGTGACTCCTTGTGTGAACCATTTGTCCTTGTTTAATCTTCCTTGAGACTCGTTGTGAACCATTTGTCCTTGTTCATTAGTCATTGTGACTCGTTGGGTAAATCATTTGTTCTAGTTCATTAGTCCTTATGACTCGTTGTGTGAACCATTTGTTCTTGTTCATTAGTCCTTGTCACTCGTTGTGTGAACAATTTGTTCTTTTTCATTAGTCCTTGTGACTCGTTGTGTGAATCATTTGTCCTTGTGCATTAGTCATTGTGACTCGTTGTGTGAACCATTTGTCCTTGTTCATTAGTCATTGTGACTCCTTGTTTGAATCATTTGTTCTAGTTCATTAGTCATTGTGACTCGTTGTGTGAATCATTTGTCCTAGTTCATTATTCATTATGACTCGTGGTGTTAATTATTTGCCCTTGTTCACTAGTCCCTTTGACTCGTTGTGTAAAGCATTTGTCCTTGTTAATTAGTCCTTGTGATTCGTTGTGTGAACCATTTGTCCTTGTTCATTAGTCATTGGAACTCCTTGTATGAATCATTTGTTCTAGTTCATTAGTCATAGTGACTCGTTGTGTGAATCATTTGTCCTTGTTAATTATTACTTATGACTCGTTGTGTGAACCATTTGTCTTAGTTCATTATTCATTATGCCTCGTTGTGTGAATTATTTGACCTTGTTCATTAGTCCCTTTGACTCGTTGTGTAAAGCATTTGTCCTTGTTAATTAGTCCTTGTGATTCGTTGTGTGAACCATTTGTTCTTGTTCATTAGTCATTGAAACTCCTTGTATGAATCATTAGTTCTAGTTCATTAGTCATTGTGATTCGTTGTGTGAATCATTTGTCCTTGTTAATTATTCTTTGTGACTCGTTGTGTGAACCATATGTCCTAGTTCATTATTCATTATGACTCGTTGTGTGAATTATTTGTCCTTGTTCATTAATCCCTTGTGAATCATTTGTCCTTGTTAATTATTCCTTGTGACTCGTTGTGTGAACCATTTGTCCTAGTTCATTATTCATTATGACTCGTTGTGTGAATTATTTGTCCTTGTTCATTAGTCCCTTTGACTCGTTGTGTAAAATATTTGTCCTTGTTAATTATTCCTTGTGACTCGTTGTGAACCATTTGTCCTTGTTCATTAGTCATTGTGACTCGTTTTGTAAACCATTTGTTCTAGTTCATTAGTCATTGTAACTTGTTGTGTGAATCATTTGTCTTAGTTCATTATTCATTATGACTCGTTGTGTGAATCATTTGTCCTTGTCCATTAGTTCCTTTGACTCGTTGTGTAAATCATTTGTCCTTGTTAATTAGTCCTTGTGACTCCTTGTGTGAACCATTTGTCCTTGTTCATTAGTCATTGAAACTCCTTTTATGAATCACTTGTTCTAGTTCATTAGTCATTGTGACTCATTGTGTGAATCATTTGTCCTTGTTAATTATTCCTTGTGACTCGTTGTGTGAACCATTTGTCCTAGTTCATTATTCATTATGACTCGTTGTGTGAATTATTTGTCCTTGTTCATTAGTCCCTTTGACTCGTTGTGTAAAACATTTGTCCTTGTTAATTAATCCTCGTGACTCGTTGTGAACCATTTGTCCTTGTTCATTAGTCATTGTGACTTGTTTTATAAATCATTTGTTCTAGTTCATTAGTTATTGTGACTAGTTGTGTGAATCATTTGTCATAGTTCATTATTCATTATGACTCGTTGTGTGAATCATTTGTCCTTGTCCATTAGTCCCTTTGACTCGTTGTGTCAATCATTTGTCCTTGTTAATTAGTCCTTGTGACTCCTTGTGTGAACCATTTGTCCTTGTTCATTAGTCCTTGAGACTCGTTGTGAACCATTTGTCCTTGTTCATTAGTCATTGTGACTCCTTGTGTAAATCATTTGTTCTAGTTCATTAGTCCTTGTGACTCGTTGTGTGAACCATTTGTTCTTCTTCATTAGTCCTTGTGACTCGTTGTGTGAACCATTTGCTCTTTTTCATTAGTTCTCTTGACTCGTTGTGTTAATCATTTGTCCTTATTAATTAGTCCTTGTAATTCATTGTGTGAACCATTTGTCCTTGTTCATTAGTCATTGAAACTCCTTTTATGAATCACTTGTTCTAGTTCATTAGTCATTGTGACTCATTGTGTGAATCATTTGTCCTTGTTAATTATTCCTTGTGACTCGTTGTGTGAACCATTTGTCCTAGTTCATTATTCATTATGACTCGTTGTGTGAATTATTTGTCCTTCTTCATTAGTCCCTTTGACTCGTTGTGTATAAAATTTGTCCTTGTTAATTAATCATTGTGACTCGTTGTGAACCATTTGTCCTTGTTCATTAGTCATTGTGACTCATTTTGTAAATCATTTGTTCTAGTTCATTAGTCATTGTAACTCGTTGTGTAAATCATTTGTCTTAGTTCATTATTCATTATGACTCGTTGTGTGAATCATTTGTCCTTGTCCATTAGTCCCTTTGACTCGTTGTGTAAATCATTTGTCCTTGTTAATTAGTCCTTGTGACTCCTTGTGTGAACCATTTGTCCTTGTTTAATCGTCCTTGAGACTCGTTGTGAACCATTTGTCCTTGTTCATTAGTCATTGTGACTCGTTGGGTAAATCATTTGTTCTAGTTCATTAGTCCTTATGACTCGTTGTGTGAACCATTTGTTCTTGTTCATTAGTCCCCACACTCGTTGTGAACAATTTGTTCTTTTTCATTAGTCCTTGTGACTCGTTGTGTGAATCATTTGTCCTTGTGCATTAGTCATTGTGACTCGTTGTGTGAACCATTTGTCCTTGTTCATTAGTCATTGTGACTCCTTGTGTGAATCATTTGTTCTAGTTCATTAGTCATTGTGACTCGTTGTGTGAATCATTTGTCCTAGTTCATTATTCATTATGACTCGTTGTGTTAATTATTTGCCCTTGTTCACTAGTCCCTTTGACTCGTTGTGTAAAGCATTTGTCCTTGTTAATTAGTCCTTGTGATTCGTTGTGTGAACCATTTGTCCTTGTTCATTAGTCATTGGAACTCCTTGTATGAATCATTTGTTCTAGTTCATTAGTCATAGTGACTCGTTGTGTGAATCATTTGTCCTTGTTAATTATTACTTATGACTCGTTGTGTGAACCATTTGTCTTAGTTCATTATTCATTATGCCTCGTTGTGTGAATTATTTGACCTTGTTCATTAGTCCCTTTGACTCGTTGTGTAAAGCATTTGTCCTTGTTAATTAGTCCTTGTGATTCGTTGTGTGAACCATTTGTTCTTGTTCATTAGTCATTGAAACTCCTTGTATGAATCATTAGTTCTAGTTCATTAGTCATTGTGATTCGTTGTGTGAATCATTTGTCCTTGTTAATTATTCTTTGTGACTCGTTGTGTGAACCATATGTCCTAGTTCATTATTCATTATGACTCGTTGTGTGAATTATTTGTCCTTGTTCATTAATCCCTTGTGAATCATTTGTCCTTGTTAATTATTCCTTGTGACTCGTTGTGTGAACCATTTGTCCTAGTTCATTATTCATTATGACTCGTTGTGTGAATTATTTGTCCTTGTTCATTAGTCCCTTTGACTCGTTGTGTAAAATATTTGTCCTTGTTAATTATTCCTTGTAACTCGTTGTGAACCATTTGTCCTTGTTCATTAGTCATTGCGACTCGTTTTGTAAACCATTTGTTCTAGTTCATTAGTCATTGTAACTTGTTGTGTGAATCATTTGTCTTAGTTCATTATTCATTATGACTCGTTGTGTGAATCATTTGTCCTTGTCCATTAGTCCCTTTGACTCGTTGTGTAAATCATTTGTCCTTGTTAATTAGTCCTTGTGACTCCTTGTGTGAACCATTTGTCCTTGTTCATTAGTCATTGAAACTCCTTTTATGAATCACTTGTTCTAGTTCATTATTCATTGTGACTCATTGTGTGAATCATTTGTCCTTGTTAATTATTCCTTGTGACTCGTTCTGTGAACCATTTGTCCTAGTTCATTATTCATTATGACTCATTGTGTGAATTATTTGTCCTTGTTCATTAGTCCCTTTGACTCGTTGTGTAAATCATTTGTCCATGTTAATTAGTCCTTGTGATTCATTGTGTGAACCATTTGTCCTTGTTCATTAGTCATTGGAACTCCTTGTATGAATCATTTGTTCTAGTTCATTAGTCATTGTGACTCGTTGTGAACCATTTGTCCTTGTTCATTAGTCATTGTGACTCGTTTTGTAAATCATTTGTTCTAGTTCATTAGTCATTGTAACTCGTTGTGTGAATCATTTGTCCTTGTTCATTATTCCTTGTGACTCTTTGTGTAATTCATTTGTCCTTATTAATTAGTCCTTGTGACTCGTTGTGTAAACCATTTGTTCTTGTTCATTAGTCCTTGTGACTCATTGTGTGAACCATTTGTTCTTTTTCATTAGTCCTTGTGACTCGTTGTGTGAATCATTTCTCCTTGTTCATTAGTCCTTGTGATTCGTTGTGTGAACCATTTGTCCTTGTTCATTACTCATTGAAACTCCTTAAGTGAATCATTTGTTCTAGTTTATTAGTCATTGTGACTCGTTGTGTGAATCATTTGTCGTAGTTCATTATTCATTATGACTCGTTGTGTGAATTATTTGTCCTTGTTCATTAGTCCCTTTGACTCGTTGTGTAAATCTTTTGTCCATGTTAATTAGTCCTTGTGATTCATTGTGTGAACCATTTGTCCTTGTTCATTAGTCATTGGAACTCCTTGTATGAATCATTTGTTCTAGTTCATTAGTCATTGTGACTCGTTGTGTGAATCATTATTCCTTGTTAATTATTCCTTATGACTTGTTGTGTGAACCATTTGTCCTAGTTCATTATTCATTATGACTCGTTGTGTGAATTATATGTCCTTGTTCATTAGTCCTTTTGACTCGTTGTGTAAAGCATTTGTGCTTGTTAATTAGTCCTTGTGATTCGTTGTGTGAACCATTTGTCATTGTTCATTAGTCATTGAAACTCGTTGTATGAATCATTTGTTCTAGTTCATTAGTCATTGTGACTCGTTGTGTGAATCATTTGCCCTTGTTAATTATTCCTTGTGACTCGTTGTGTGAACCATTTGTCCTAGTTCATTATTCATTATGACTCGTTGTGTAAATAATTTGTCCATGTTCATTACTCCCTTTGACTCGTTGTGTAAATTATTTGTCCTTGTTAATTAGTCCTTGAGACTCCTTGTGTGAACCATTTGTCCTTGTTCATTAGTCATTGTGACTCGTTGTGTAAATCATTTGTCCTTATTAATTAATCCTTGTGACCCGTTGTGTGAATCATTTGTCCTTGTTCATTATTCCTTGTGACTCGTTGTATAATTCATTTTTCCTTATTAATAAGTCCTTGTGACTCGTTGTGTAAACCATTTGTTCTTGTTCATTAGTCCTTGTGACTCGTTGTGTGAACCATTTGTTCTTTTTCATTAGTCCTTGTGACTCGTTGTGTGAATCATTTGTCCTTGTTCATTAGTCCTTGTGATTCGTTGTGTGAACCATTTGTCCTTGTTCATTAGTCATTGAAACTCCTTGTGTGAATCATTTGTTCTAGTTTATTAGTCATTGTGACTCGTTGTGTAAATCATTTGTCCTAGTTCATTATTCATTATGACTCGTTGTGTGAATTATTTGTCCTTGTTCATTAGTCCCTTTGACTCGTTGTGTAAAGCATTTGTCCTTGTTAATTAGTCCTTGTGATTCGTTGTGTGAACCATTTGTCCTTGTTCATTATTCATTGAAACTCCTTGAAAGAATCAATTGTTCTAGTTCATTAGTCATTGTGACTCGTTGTGTGAATCATTTGTCCTTGTTAATTATCCCTTATGACTCATTGTGTGAACCATTTGTCCTAGTTCATTATTCATTATGACTCGTTGTGTGAATTATTTGTCCTTGTTTATTAGTCCCATTGACTCGTTGTGTAAAGCATTTGTCCTTGTTAATTAGTCCTTGTGATTCGTTGTGTGAACCATTTGTCCTTGTTCATTAGTCATTGAAACTCCTAGTATCAATCATTTGTTCTAGTTCATTAGTCATTGTGACTCGTTGTGTGAATTATTTGTCCTTATTCATTAGTCCCTTTGACTCGTTGTGTAAAACATTTGTCCTTGTTAATTAATCCTCGTGACTCGTTGTGAACCATTTGTCCTTGTTCATTAGTCATTGTGACTCGTTTTGTAAATCATTTATTCTAGTTCATTAGTCATTGTGACTCGTTGTGTGAATCATTTGTCTTTGTTCATTATTCATTATGACTCGTTGTGTGAATCATTTGTCCTTGTCCATTAGTCCCTTTGACTCGTTGTGTAAATCATTTGTCCTTGTTAATTAGTCCTTGTGACTCCTTGTGTGAACCATTTGTCCATGTTCATTCGTCCTTGTGACTCGATGTGAACCATTTGTCCTTGTTCATTAGTCATTGTGACTCATTGGGTAAATCATTTGTTCTAGTTCATTAGTCCTTGTGACTCATTGTGTGAACCATTTGTTCTTCTTCATTAGTCCTTGTGACTCGTTGTATGAACCATTTGTTCTTTTTCATTAGTCCTTGTGACTCGTTGTGTGAATCATTTGTCCTTGTTCATTAGTCCTTGTGATTCGTTGTGTGAACCATTTGTCCTTGTTCATTAGTCATTGAAACTCCTTCTATGAATCATTTGTTCTAGTTCATTAGTCATTGTGACTCGTTGTGTGAATCATTTGTCCTTGTTAATTATTCCTTGTGACTCGTTGTGTGAACCATTTGTCCTAGTTCATTATACATTATGACTCGTTGTGTGAATTATTTGTCCTTGTTCATTAGTCCCTTTGACTCGTTGTGTAAAACATTTGTCCTTGTTAATTAATCCTCGTGACTCATTGTGAACCATTTGTCCTTGTTCATTAGTCATTGTTACTCGTTTTGTAAATCATTTGTTCTATTTCATTAGTAATTGTGACTCGTTGTGTGAATCATTTGTCTTAGTTCATTATTCATTATGACTCGTTGTGTGAATCATTTGTCCTTGTTCATTAGTCCCTTTGACTCGTTGTGTAAATTATTTGTCCTTGTTAATTAGTCATTGAGACTCCTTGTGTGAACCATTTGTCCTTGTTCATTAGTCATTGTGACTCGTTGTGTCAATCATTTGTCCTAATTAATTAATCCTTGTGACTCGTTGTGTGAATCATTTGTCCTTGTTCATTATTCCTTGTGACTTGTTGTGTAATTCATTTGTCCTTATTTATTAGTCCCTATGACTCGTTGTGTAAATCATTTGTTCTTGTTCATTAGTCCTTGTGACTCGTTGTGTGAACCAATTGTTCTTTTTCATTAGTCCTTGTGACTCGTTGTGTGAATCATTTGTCCTTGTTCATTAGTCCTTGTGATTCGTTGTGTGAACCATTTGTCCTTGTTCATTAGTCATTGAAACTCCTTGTGTGAATCATTTGTTCTAGTTTATTAGTCATTGTGACTCGTTGTGTGAATCATTTGTCCTAATTCATTATTCATTATGACTCGTTGTGTGAATTATTTGTCCTTGTTCATTAGTCCCTTTGAGTCGTTGTGTAAAGCATTTGTCCTTGTTAATTAGTCCTTGTGATTCGTTGTGTGAACCATTTGTCCTTGTTCATTAGTCATTGAAACTCCTTGTATGAATCAATTGTTCTAGTTCATTAGTCATTGTGACTCGTTGTGTGAATCATTTGTCCTTGTTAATTATCCCTTATGACTCGTTGTGTGAACCATTTGTCCTAGTTCATTATTCATTATGACTCGTTGTGTGAATTATTTGTCCTTGTTCATTAGTCCCATTGACTCGTTGTGTAAAGCATTTGTCCTTCTTAATTAGTCCTTGTGATTCGTTGTGTGAACCATTTGTCCTTGTTCATTAGTCATTGACACTCCTTGTATCAATCATTTGTTCTAGTTCATTAGTCATTGTGACTCGTTGTGTGAATTATTTGTCCTTGTTCATTAGTCCCTTTGACTCGTTGTGTAAAACATTTGTCCTTGTTAATTAATCCTCGTGACTCGTTGTGAACCATTTGTCCTTGTTCATTAGTCATTGTGACTCTTTTTGTAAATCATTTGTTCTAGTTCATTAGTCATTGTGACTCGTTGTGTGAATCATTTGTCTTAGTTCATTATTCATTATGACTCGTTGTGTGAATCATTTATCCTTGTCCATTAGTCCCTTTGACTCGTTGTGTAAATCATTTGTCCTTGTTAATTAGTCCTTGTGACTCCTTGTGTGAACCATTTGTCCTTTTTCATTCGTCCTTGTGACTCGTTGTGAACCATTTGTCCTTGTTCATTAGTCATTGTTACTCGTTGGGTAAATCATTTGTTCTAGTTCATTAGTCCTTGTGACTCATTGTGTGAACCATTTGTTCTTCTTCATTAGTCCATGTGACTCGTTTTATGAACCATTTGTTCTTTTTCATTAGTCCTTGTGACTCGTTGTGTGAATCATTTGTTCTTGTTCATTAGTCCTTGTGATTCGTTGTGTGAACCATTTGTCCTTGTTCATTAGTCATTGAAACTCCTTGTATGAATCATTTGTTCTAGTTCATTAGTCATTGTGACTCGTTGTGTGAATCATTTGTCCTTGTTAATTATTCCTTGTGACTCGTTGTGTGAACCAATTGTCCTTGTTCATTATTCATTATGACTCGTTGTGTGAATTATTTGTCCTTGTTCATTAGTCCCTTTGACTCGTTGTGTAAATCATTTGTCCTTGTTAATTGATCCTCGTGACTCGTTGTGAACCATTTGTCCTTGTTCATTAGTCATTGTGACTCGTTTTGTAAATCATTTGTTCTAGTTCATTAGTCATTGTGACTCGTTGTGTGAATCATTTGTCTTAATTCATTATTCATTATGACTCGTTGTGTGAATCATTTGTCCTAGTTCATTATTCATTATGACTCGTTGTGTGAATCATTTGTCCTTGTTCATTAGTCCCTTTGACTAGTTGTGTAAATTATTTGTCCTTGTTAATTAGTCCTTGAGACTCCTTGTGTGAACCATTTGTCCTTGTTCATTAGTCATTGTGACTCGTTGTGTAAATCATTTGTCCTTATTAATTAATCCTTGTGACTCGTTGTGTGAATCATTTGTCCTTGTTCATTATTCCTTGTGACTCGTTGTGTAATTCATTTGTCCTTATTAATTAGTCCTTGTGACTTGTTGTGTAAACCATTTGTTCTTGTTCATTAGTCCTTGTGCTCGTTGTGTGAACCATTTGTTCTTTTTCATTAGTCATTGTGACTCGTTGTGTGAATCATTTGTCCTTGTTCATTAGTCCTTGTGATTCGTTGTGTGAACCATTTGTCCTTCTTCATTACTCATTGAAACTCCTTGTGTGAATCATTTGTTCTTGTTTATTAGTCATTGTGACTCGTTGTGTGAATCATTTGTCCTAGTTCATTATTCATTATGACTCGTTGTGTGAATTATTTGTCCTTGTTCATTAGTCCCTTTGACTCGTTGTGTAAATCATTTGTCCTTGTTAATTAGTCCTTGTGATTCGTTGTGTGAACCATTTGTCCTAGTTCATTATTCATTATGACTCGTTGTGTGAATTATTTGTCCTTGTTCATTAGTCCCATTGACTCGTTGTGTAAAGCATTTGTCCTTGTTAATTAGTCCTTGTGATTCGTTGTGTGAACCATTTGTCCTTGTTCATTAGTCATTGAAACTCCTTGTATCAATCATTTGTTCTAGTTCATTAGTCATTGTGACTCGTTGTGTGAATTATTTGTCCTTATTCATTAGTCCCTTTGACTCGTTGTGTAAAACATTTGTCCTTGTTAAATAATCCTCGTGACTCGTTGTGAACCATTTGTCCTTGTTCATTAGTCATTGTGACTCGTTTTGTAAATCATTTGTTCTAGTTCATTAGTCATTGTGACTCGTTGTGTGAATCATTTGTCTTAGTTCATTATTCATTATGATTCGTTGTGTGAATCATTTATCCTTGTCCATTAGTCCCTTTGACTCGTTGTGTAAATCATTTATCCTTGTTAATTAGTCCTTGTGACTCCTTGTGTGAACCATTTGTCCTTGTTCATTCATCCTTGTGACTCGTTGTGAACCATTTGTCCTTGTTCATTAGTCATTGTGACTCGTTGGGTAAATCATTTGTTCTAGTTCATTAGTCCTTGTGACTCGTTGTGTGAACCATTTGTTCTTCTTCATTAGTCCTTGTGACTCGTTGTATGAACCATTTGTTCTTTTTCATTAGTCCTTGTGACTCGTTGTGTGAATCATTTGTTCTTGTTCATTAGTCCTTGTGATTCGTTGTGTGAACCATTTGTCCTTGTTCATTAGTCGTTGAAACTCCTTGTATGAATCATTTGTTCTAGTTCATTAGTCATTGTGACTCGTTGTGTGAATCATTTGTCCTTGTTAATTATTCCTTGTGACTCGTTGTGTGAACCAATTGTCCTAGTTCATTATTCATTATGACTCGTTGTGTGAATTATTTGTCCTTGTTCATTAGTCCCTTTGACTCGTTGTGTAAAACATTTGTCCTTGTTAATTAATCCTCGTGACTCGTTGTGAACCATTTGTCCTTGTTCATTAGTCATTGTGACTCGTTTTGTAAATCATTTGTTCTAGTTCATTAGTCATTGTGACTCGTTGTGTGAATCATTTGTCTTAATTCATTATTCATTATGACTCGTTGTGTGAATCATTTGTCCTAGTTCATTATTCATTATGACTCGTTGTGTGAATCATTTGTTCTTGTTCATTAGTCCCTTTGACTCGTTGTGTAAATTATTTGTCCTTGTTAATTAGTCCTTGAGACTCCTTGTGTGAACCATTTGTCCTTGTTCATTAGTCATTGTGACTCGTTGTGTAAATCATTTGTCCTTATTAATTAATCCTTGTGACTCGTTGTGTGAATCATTTGTCCTTGTTCATTATTCCTTGTGACTCGTTGTGTAATTCATTTGTCTTTATTAATAAGTCCTTGTGACTCGTTGTGTAAACCATTTGTTCTTGTTCATTAGTCCTTGTGCTCGTTGTGTGAACCATTTGTTCTTTTTCATTAGTCATTGTGACTCGTTGTGTGAATCATTTGTCCTTGTTCATTAGTCCTTGTGATTCGTTGTGTGAACCATTTGTCCTTGTTCATTACTCATTGAAACTCCTTGTGTGAATCATTTGTTCTAGTTCATTATTCATTATGACTCGTTGTGTGAATCATTTGTCCTAGTTCATTATTCATTATGACTCGTTGTGTGAATCATTTGTCCTTGTTCATAAGTCCCTTTGACTCGTTGTGTAAATTATTTGTCCTTGTAAATTAGTCCTTGAGACTCCTTGTGTGAACCATTTGTCCTTTTTCATTAGTCATTGTGACTCGTTGTGTAAATCATTTGTCCTTATTAATTTATCCTTGTGACTCGTTGTGTGAATCATTTGTCCTTGTTCATTATTCCTTGTGACTCGTTGTGTAATTCATTTGTCCTTATTAATAAGTCCTTGTGACTCGTTGTTTAAACCATTTGTTCTTGTTCATTAGTCCTTGTGCTCGTTGTGTGAACCATTTGTTCTTTTTCATTAGTCATTGTGACTCGTTGTGTGAATCATTTGTCCTTGTTCATTAGTCCTTGTGATTCGTTGTGTGAACCATTTGTCCTTGTTCATTACTCATTGAAACTCCTTGTGTGAATCATTTGTTCTAGTTTATTAGTTATTGTGACTCGTTGTGTGAATCATTTGTCCTTGTTCATTATTCATTATGACTCGTTGTGTGAATTATTTGTCCTTGTTCATTAGTCCCTTTGACTCGTTGTGTAAATCATTTGTCCTTGTTAATTAGTCCTTGTGACTCCTTGTGTGAACCATTTGTCCTTCTTCATTCGTCCTTGTGACTCGTTGTGAACCATTTGTCCTAGTTCATTAGTCATTGTGACTCGTTGTGTAAATCATTTGTTCTAGTTCATTAGTCCTTGTGACTCGTTGTGTGAACCATTTGTTCTTGTTCATTAGTCCTTGTGACTCGTTGTATGAACCATTTGTTCTTTTTCATTAGTCCTTGTGACTCGTTGTGTGAATCATTTGTTCTTGTTCATTAGTCCTTGTGATTCGTTGTGTGAACCATTTGTCCTTGTTCATTAGTCGTTGAAACTCCTTGTATGAATCATTTGTTCTAGTTCATTAGTCATTGTGACTCGTTGTGTGAATCATTTGTCCTTGTTAATTATTCCTTGTGACTCGTTGTGTGAACCAATTGTCCTAGTTCATTATTCATTATGACTCGTTGTGTGAATTATTTGTCCTTGTTCATTAGTCCCTTTAACTCGTTGTGTAAAACATTTGTCCTTGTTAATTAATCCTCGTGACTCGTTGTGAACCATTTGTCCTTGTTCATTAGTCATTGTGACTCGTTTTGTAAATCATTTGTTCTAGTTCATTAGTCATTGTGACTCGTTGTGTGAATCATTTGTCTTAGTTCATTATTCATTATGACTCGTTGTGTGAATCATTTGTCCTAGTTCATTATTCATTATGACTCGTTGTGTGAATCATTTGTCCTTCTTCATAAGTCCCTTTGACTCGTTGTGTAAATTATTTGTCCTTGTAAATTAGTCCTTGAGACTCCTTGTGTGAACCATTTGTCCTTGTTCATTAGTCATTGTGACTCGTTGTGTAAATCATTTGTCCTTATTAATTTATCCTTGTGACTCGTTGTGTGAATCATTTGTCCTTGTTCATTATTCCTTGTGACTCGTTGTGTAATTCATTTGTCCTTATTAATAAGTCCTTGTGACTCGTTGTTTAAACCATTTGTTCTTGTTCATTAGTCCTTGTGCTCGTTGTGTGAACCATTTGTTCTTTTTCATTAGTCATTGTGACTCGTTGTGTGAATCATTTGTCCTTGTTCATTAGTCCTTGTGATTCGTTGTGTGAACCATTTGTCCTTGTTCATTACTCATTGAAACTCCTTGTGTGAATCATTTGTTCTAGTTTATTAGTTATTGTGACTCGTTGTGTGAATCATTTGTCCTTGTTCATTATTCATTATGACTCGTTGTGTGAATTATTTGTCCTTGTTCATTAGTCCCTTTGACTCGTTGTGTAAATCATTTGTCCTTGTTAATTAGTCCTTGTGACTCCTTGTGTGAACCATTTGTCCTTCTTCATTCGTCCTTGTGACTCGTTGTGAACCATTTGTCCTTGTTCATTAGTCATTGTGACTCGTTGGGTAAATCATTTGTTCTAGTTCATTAGTCCTTGTGACTCGTTGTGTGAACCATTTGTTCTTCTTCATTAGTCCTTGTGACTCGTTGTATGAACCATTTGTTCTTTTTCATTAGTCCTTGTGACTCGTTGTGTGAATCATTTGTTCTTGTTCATTAGTCCTTGTGATTCGTTGTGTGAACCATTTGTCCTTGTTCATTAGTCGTTGAAACTCCTTCTATGAATCATTTGTTCTAGTTCATTAGTCATTGTGACTCGTTGTGTGAATCATTTGTCCTTGTTAATTATTCCTTGTGACTCGTTGTGTGAACCAATTGTCCTAGTTCATTATTCATTATGACTCGTTGTGTGAATTATTTGTCCTTGTTCATTAGTCCCTTTGACTCGTTGTGTAAAACATTTGTCCTTGTTAATTAATCCTCGTGACTCGTTGTGAACCATTTGTCCTTGTTCATTAGTCATTGTGACTCGTTTTGTAAATCATTTGTTCTAGTTCATTAGTCATTGTGACTCGTTGTGTGAATCATTTGTCTTAGTTCATTATTCATTATGACTCGTTGTGTGAATCATTTGTCCTAGTTCATTATTCATTATGACTCGTTGTGTCAATCACTTGTCCTTGTTCATTAGTCCCTTTGACTCGTTGTGTAAATTATATGTCCTTGTTAATTAGTCCTTGAGACTCCTTGTGTGAACCATTTGTCCTTGTTCATTAGTCATTGTGACTCGTTGTGTAAATCATTTGTCCTTATTAATTAATCCTTGTGACTCGTTGTGTGAATCATTTGTCCTTGTTCATTATTCCTTGTGACTCGTTGTGTAATTCATTTGTCCTTATTAATAAATCCTTGTGACTCGTTGTGTAAACCATTTGTTCTTGTTCATTAGTACTTGTGCTCGTTGTGTGAACCATTTGTTCTTTTTCATTAGTCATTGTGACTCGTTGTGTGAATCATTTGTCCTTGTTCATTAGTCCTTGTGATTCGTTGTGTGAACCATTTGTCCTTGTTCATTAGTCGTTGAAACTCCTTGTATGAATCATTTGTTCTAGTTCATTAGTCATTGTGACTCGTTGTGTGAATCATTTGTCCTTGTTAATTATTCCTTGTGACTCGTTGTGTGAACCAATTGTCCTAGTTCATTATTCATTATGACTCGTTGTGTGAATTATTTGTCCTTGTTCATTAGTCCCTTTGACTCGTTGTGTAAAACATTTGTCCTTGTTAATTAATCCTCGTGACTCGTTGTGAACCATTTGTCCTTGTTCATTAGTCATTGTGACTCGTTTTGTAAATCATTTGTTCTAGTTCATTAGTCATTGTGACTCGTTGTGTGAATCATTTGTCTTAGTTCATT